>NW_010159610.1:0-17346 GCF_000695765.1 Mesitornis unicolor
AATAATATTATTATTCATAATAATAATAATAGGTAATTATAATGAGGGCAACAAAACAGTGAGTGAGAACAAACTCAAGAAAAATAAATGATACAACCACCCACCACCTGTCAACCGACTTCCAGCCAGTTCCTGTGCAGTGATCGGCTTCTCCAGTCAACTGTCCCCAGTTTATACACTGAACATGACATCTTATGGTATGGAATTCCTCTCTGGCCAGTTTGGGTCAGCTGTCCTGGCTGTGTGTCCTCCCATCTTCTTGTAGAGAAGCAGCTGGGAGGACAGGGGCAGTATGCAAAACTGAAAAAGCTCTTGGCTTGATATAAACTTTGCTTGGTAACAACTAAAACTTAAGTGTGTAATCAACATTATTCTCTGGACAAATCCAAACTGTAGCCTTGTACTAGCTACTATTAAGAAAATTAGTTCTATCCCAGCTAAAACCAGCACAAAATCCTAATCACTTCTGGAACCTGTAGGCACCACAATAGTACAGAACAACAGCAGATGTATCCTCTAAGATAACACAATATTCGTATTATGAAGGAGAATGTTGGGTTTTGTTCTGAAAACACAAAAACTTCAGCTTTTAAGATCAATAAAGAGTGACTAAAAGGTTGGCACAATTTTTTGTCATAATGCAGCTCACAGATCATGGAAGAGAAACAAATTATATTAAAGAAAATAACATGCTTCCAATTTTTGACCAAGAACACTGCTCCTTCCATGTCCACTTGAATGCAGACTAATAAAGTAATGAAAAGTATCTTTCAGTATTGCACAGCCAAAGCATTTACAGTTCAAGAAACAAAACACAAAATAACATGAAATTAGTTCAAAAATAATAAATTGTGCTCTGGTTTTAGAGTCTTGAGGTGTCTAATGCCTTTTTTTCTTTCAGTCATAAGAATGGGAGTATACACTCTCTTTAAAAAAAGTTTAAAAAGGGAGGGGGGAAAACAAAGCATAAAGCCACTTCAACCCAAGATTCTCACCTTTCACAGGACAAAGATGAAGGACTATGAATAAAAAAAGAAAAACACCAATACTACCAACATTAGCAATACAGTTCACTATTAGGGCAGAGTGAAAAGCAATACAGTTCACTATTAGGGCAGAGTGAAAAGCAAATCTCTCAAACGCAAACACAGCTAACATATTTAATAGAAATTATCTGATATATACTCCAAGGCTGTATGTCTGAGCAAGTGTGCAGAGCCTTCCATATATTAGGTGACCTTCCTGTTCTGAGGGATTTGAATACATGAATGCATGGGGTCTTCCTACATTTGCTGTAGGTGCACTATGGAGGAGGCATACTTCTCAGCATCCACCCTGGCCTCTGCCGTGTGTTGGCTGTACCTAATCTGCGTGCTTGGATGAAAGCCTGGTAAGCACCATGCCCTTCAAGGGAGGGGAACTGCAATATATTCCTACACACTCCCCATCAGGGCTGTATATCTACATAGATCAGGACCATTGAACATGCTACAAACCATACTCTGGAACCAGGAGTGAAAACTGAATCAGGAAAGGATAATCAGGGATTAAGAGTGGAACACACATGTAATAGGTCAAAATTATCTTAAATGCTTGATTTAAGAACCATGGTCAAGACACATCCATTGTGCTATTGTCTCAGAATCAGTCCTTTTAAACCTCCATATGTTTAATGATGGTTAAGAAAGAAACTGCCAAGACCAAGATTTATACAAATCTGCAAGTACAAGATGTGACAGACCATAAGAGATAATTACTAGTATTTGGCAGATTAATTGTAGCTGTCTTCAGTCTGTGCCTATGGTATATTTTAAAGAATTAATCTTTTCTACAATTTCATGTCTGTGTAGTATTAGCAGCATGTGTCATTGCATTTAAACTTGAATAATACAAGTCCTGCTAGAGTTGGGAGGCAATATAATCAAGTCCATCATGAATGTTCAAAAGGCTAAATATAGATCACAACAGGATGACCTTTTACAGATAACATTTCAAGTTGGCTTTTTTATTCTATTCTTTACCTTATATCTTATTTCTTGTACGAAAAGAATCTTCTAAATGAGGATGCTGCAGAACTGTGAAGCTCTGAACTCTGATCCCCTCCTCAGCAAGCTGCACAGGCACACTGTGATGGAAATGGGGATTTCAGGAAGGAAAACCATCATCTTCTTTACACTGCTACGTTTATTAATTTGAGAAAGCCAAAAGACTGGATTTTAATATTCATGTCTACCAAATACAATGTTTTGCATCCTGTGAAAAAGTAACTTAAAATGTATCATGAAAATGCATTTGAATTTAAATTTTCTTAAAGAAAAATGGCCCGTAAATGAGAACTGGAGATTAGCAAGTGTGAGATTTGCCTCATATCATTAGTACACCTTTGTTCACAAAATGTCACAAATGGGATTTTTAAAAAGGTCTATTACTTTTCTTTAACAGGTTCTGAGAGAGACAGAGAGAGAGAGAGAGAGAGAATCAGGATAGTTAGATCAAGCTTTGCATTGCTGCAAATAATGCACCAGCAGCATTGTTAGTTGCACAAGACACTGTTTTCCCATTTTACAATGCATTGAGAAGGATATTAATAACTAATGGATTGGTACATAAAGAAGACAGAAGTAAGGAAACTATAATGATATACGGTTGTTATCTTCATTCAGTTCCCATTACCTTAAAAATTTTCATCACAAATGAAAACAAAACGGGACTTCTCACAAAACGGGACTGGCAAAAGACAGATTATCTCTACACAGAAACTTTAGCTGGTTACTGAAGTTAACAGGCATGAGGCAGAAAATGGTATGCTGGCTGTAGGCCAACTGCTCTGGAAAGGGGCATAACAAGAAATTTCAGAAATGCTCTTGCAATGAAAAAACCAAAAATGTTTGACAGCTATGAATGGAGAAAAAAGGAGGGGAGGAAACAATGGCTTCTAGTGAATGGCTTTAAGGGATTATGAGACTGAACAGAGTCATTAAACCTGGAACTCAACTATCAACAGAATTATGTAAAAACTACTAGTCTACAAATATTATCAGGAACACTACACTCCTTTTCTCTCACATGTCAAAATCTACAAACACCCCAGAACCTCAAAACAAATCTACTACTTTGAATACAAAAGGCCAAAAGATGCAGAAAAAGAAAGGAGAACAAGACAGAGAGGAAGGGAGCGAGCACTACCAGTATCCTCTCAGTGTTAGTAATCTTGGAAATATATTTATACATGCAGACGATAATGAGTTTATTTTCTGGGGAGACTGAAAGAGCTGTAGCATCTCACCCTGACTACAGCATTGACCAGGTACATGGTGTTCCATGCTGCTGTTCCTTATGCAAATACTTATAAAAGAATGTGTCTTGGAGCACTGCGGAGGCTGGATTCAAAGTTAAGTTCAGAGCCAGAAAACTATAGCTAGCTACAACACTTGAAAAGAACACTCCTTCATGCTACCATGTAAGTACAAAAAATTGACAAAAATTTAATCCCTTTAGCCATGGGAGTCTGGGTCAAGCATCTTCTAAGACTCAAGTAGTATAATATGCATTGTGCACAAGCTGTGTCCCCTTTATGTACTCCACATACATGAAAATGCATCCATTGAGCCAGTAGCTCTCTGGAATCAGTTTATGTTCATCTTTTGTAACTTCACAAGAGTGAAGTTTCATTAAAATTTGCAATATTACAAATTTTTGAGGTATTTATCTTAGTTCTATTGAAATAACATGAAAAAATATTACATTCATCTGTATCTAGAGTTCATAAAGGACAAAATTTTACACTCTCAATGTCATAGGCATACAAAGGTAGCTAAACCACCATTTATCGATTTTACAGCATGAATGATTTAAACCCAGATTACTTATTAATACATTTCAGTAAGTAGGAACAAATATTTACCCATTATTTAGCCATAATAGACTGTTTCCAAATTCAATTTTTCCAGTGAAGGTCTTTCCTAGAGTGAATTCTCCAGTGCTGACACCTTGTGAACCTACCAGAACAACAAAGTTAGAGACCACTAATTAGCAAAGCAGCTCTATTTAGTTGTGATATTTTGAGTGAAATCAAAGAGTTGCTTGTGACGTTTTCTAGATCACACAGCCTCCATCAGCATAGCCGGTGATCACATCTGTTATGTGAGTCACAAGCTGGTTAACGCTCCATGTTACAGTTCAGTGCTAGAAAAAAACAGCGCTGCCTCTTGACTCCCACTTAGGGACTAGCATTTCTGTAATCAGAAATAGTGAATGTCAGATCAACTATGAAACCTTTCATCTTTTAATGAGATTGGTCAGCAGAGTAATAACAAGGAGTACCTTGAATTTGGCAGCAGAATTTCAGGTACTCATTTTAATCCCTTTAAGAAAAGTTGCACTGGTATGATTTTGCGTGCTTAAAGACTTATTTGGGAGTAAACCAGGCAGGAAAAATCTTATTGTGGATTAAAGTTTTTCATAAAACACATTATACCTGTAACACCATTCCTCTCATGTGGAACAGAAACATCAATAACATTAGGTCCTAGCACTTCTTTAGATGTGATGGAGTCCAAAAGCATGTAGCTCATTGGAAATTAGAGTTTCTGGTTTCTCTAGAACACTTTAGTAAATAACTTGGTCATTGACCAAGGTAAATTTATTATCAAAGAGTTGAAATATTCTATTACTTCTATTGTGGTGGTGGGTGACAGACTATCTTAATTGTTTCCAGGAGCTAATAGGAAGTCACTGGAAGCAGACAGGAAAACATTCCTTAAATTCACATTGAAAATGAAGACTAGCATAAGGGAGTTAGATGGACAGCATTCTACATGTAAAACCAAATTTTTTTAAAGCATTTAAAACACGTTTTAAAATCACATGGGATTTTTGTTATCTCTTTTTAATGAGTTACAGGAACAGAAAGAATACACATAGCAGTCGACATCAGTAGCATAAACAGTGGCACAGTACGAAAAAAAGAATGCCGTTCGTTAACTCTTAAGTATCACGAGTTAAGCTAAAGTATGTCATATTTCTCAAGTTACTCTTGCAAACACAATAAGCTTTGTGATTCTTTGCATATTTGCAAGCATACAAAGATATCTAGGATGCTACACTATCAATATTACAACATGAATAAATTAAATAAACTCTATTCACCAGGGAAATTCAGGCACTTTGTGATCATTTGTTGACTCCCAACCTTCAGAATTATTTAGACAGAGCTTTCTAAAAGATTTACTATTTATCCCCCAAAATTCCAGTGCTTAACAATGTAGCATGAATGATCATTTCAGTCTGAGGTGGAATTAGTAATTTCTTATGTCAGCAACATTCCTATTTCCCTCTTTACTTGATGCTCCATAATTATTTAATCTCTTGCTCTTTAATTCTCTCAGAGACAGTGTGCCCTTCTTCATATAAAAGAAAAAAGAAGGTATTCATTATGGTTTCCCAGTCCATTTAGGGCAATTCCCTACAGTATATGGTTATTAATGGTTTATGTAGTTGTAGTTTATATATTAATTTCATTGTTTCCTTCAGATCACAAAATTAAGCTTGGCATGTGAGAATAATCTGGGCATATTGGTATTCGTATTTCAGTGGCCTGTAAAGGAGTATCAATGGACAGCATATGCTCAAACAACTGCCCATTCTCCTTAGATACTATAGCCTTAGTTACAGTAAAATACTGCAGAGTGGATTAAACGATGACCTAATCAGGGAATTATGAAGAATTATGCTGCTATTGTAAAATGATCTTATATGGATGCGCAGAGAACTTTAGCTATGTCTTTTCAACTGCCTACATGTTGTCAGCTGCAAGTGTCTGTTACCTTTAGCTGCTGTACACTATGTAGTTCTGCAGTACTTCCCAAGGAGGGAAAGTCGTTATCTACTTTGAGGAGTCCTCAGCCCACCTGCAGGATAGAAAAGACAGAATTATTTGTCTGTTGGGGGTTTTTGTCTTGTCCTATGCATTTCATTAATACTCTCCAGAGTGGGCATTTTGAGACATACAGCTGATTTATTAGCTTCAAAGTATTTCAGCTACATTATGACACTTACATAAGAAACATGGAAGCTCATAGCCGCAAGGAACTGGAAACTTACTAGTTTTCTACACCACACACTCAATTTCATTACATTAAGAAGCCCAAAATAACTTAAAGGGTTTAAAATAGATTTTGAAGCAATGGCAGAAGTTTGGAAGATGTTGAAACAAAAGTACAAAGATACCATTCAGTGTGTTCTTCTGCTTTTTACTTGGCTGGCTTGGGTACTTGTGTTTGTGATACAGCGATTATCTTTTAATTGCTTTCAGAGTGGTAATCAAAACAAACTGACTTATCTAGTGATCACATAACAGGGATAGCACAGGACAGTTAATTTGATTTCAAAGCAAAACAAGCTACTAGTGTATCAAGCAACCACGCATAACAAAACAATGTGCCTGGCTTTTATTATGATCTTAATTACAGCATAGTCATACCTTTTTCTCTTTCCCCTGAGCTTGAATTTAAGACCTGATTCAGTCCCTCTGCAAGTTGTATAAAAATTCTTATACCCACTGAATACAATATCATAACTCATACCTATTTCTATGTAAACAGGGTTTTGACATCTCCATTAATGAAGCATACCCATGTGAGATGACTAAACTTTCTTTCTTTCACTGAACAGATGTGGCACAGGCAGATGCAGTTCAACTGAAACTGCCAACAAGCCTATTTCAGTTAGTGTAGACTCTTAGCAAATAGAGGTTGTTTTTCCTCTGTCCATTAATTCCTTGATCTTTGGAGCTTGTGGAAGGTATAGCTCCCAAATCCACTGAAGTCAAAGACCAATTGTTCTTCACCAGAGCATGAAAAAACACTAAAAATTTGTCACTGAGGAACGAGAATAACCAATGTCTGTCCTAATAGCTTGAAAATGTTTCCAGTTAACACCAGCAATGGTTCAAGATGTACAAATGCTGAAGTTTTCTTATGCAACAACTCAATGAGCGAGGGTTTTTTTGTTTCCTCCTCCTCTCCTAATGAATAGTGTGAGGAAAATTACCACAACTTCTGCTTTTTCTTTTAAATTAAATTATTGAACTAAATAGGTTAATTTACACTGCTTTGCAAATTATGAGTATTATACATATATTCAGTATTAATAAATACTGGAGGAGTATTTATATATGAAGGAGTAAGCCAAGCTCTGGGTAAAGATCTTTCTCACCATCTGTAAATTTATTAAAGTACAAATGCAGATATAAGCAATCTAGCTGTTTTATACTACAGAACAGTAAATAAAATATACTCCACATAGTTTCTGCTGAATGATGTGGCAAATCCTATGCAGAGTAAGAGAGGACTGTATCCAATCTTCTCACATTTTTCACCCACAATTTATACCAACTAACTTGGCTCCTAAAATGTAATGGAAAAATCACAGGAGAAGCCACAGGATTGGTCTGTGATAGTGTGATTTAAGAAGCAGAAAATAAGAAAGGAAAGGTGAAAAGAAAAACTCCAAAGCAGATGGCTATTTCATATAGCTGTACATATAGCTTCCAGACATCCCACTGTGACAGTTACTGAAATTTAAAATTTGTGTTGATGGATAGAATAGGTGAGATGAGTTTTGGATAGGTTGCTGGGAAGACATGCTTTTGTCTCCCTTAAAGACATAAACTTGTATCTGTCTCTCTCAATAGAACAGTATTCTTATTCTGAGCTATAAATTTTAGTGGAATCTAATAGAGTAGTATCCTGAAATGTTTCAGAGGCAGGAAATGAACTTGGATGAACCTACTCAATCTATGGAAAAACTGTCTTCAGTGCCAGCGAATGAAATTTCATTAATAAGAAATAACAGAAGCAATCAAAACTAACGGCGCTCAAAACCTGCCTTAAATCTACATTTAAATGAAAGCTGCCCTTAATTTACTTTCTCTTATACAATGTCATACAGTCTACAGTACTAAATCTGTTGCCATTTTGTTCAAAACAAACCACCAAAACCCTCCACCTATCTTAAAATTATATTAATACAATATTCTTATTCACAGTCATAAATGGGGAATTTGAGCCATTTTACAAGCTCTTCTTGGTATTATTCTATTTGAGCTATTAATAATGATTTAATTTTACAAGTTATGTAAAATTTCAATTAACCCTTCCCTCCTTTTTCCCTTATAAAAATGATACGTGTGTTGCCACATACTGACTACTTTTTCCCCAGAAATGTTATTTTTTACATGCTTTATGTGCAGCCTGTAAAAAACTCAAATGGATTATCTCATTGCTGCAAAATATTATCAATTATTATCTTCCCTTGTAGCCTGTTTTCTTCTTTATTCTGAACAATTCCCACTGGTCCAGTATAAAAAGGTGGAAACCATTCTGCCAACCTGGATTGCACTTTATTTGTGCAAAAAAAGAAGTAAATGATGCAGTTCAGCAACAAACACAGCGTAGATGATATTACATGCTATAACCTACTATCTCATGTGAGTCTATTAAGATGCTTCTATAACAAAAAAGTGCCTAGTGTTCCTTGCATTACAGTCTAAGCACTACTGCTGGTCTCTAAGCTTCTGTGAACTCCTTGAATTAAGATGTTGAAATGCAATAGCATTGAGCATCACCAGCAAATCAGCCTACATATTTATATTTTAGTTTGCTAAGAATCTTCCAGAAACTTGTATACAGAAATTTCAAGCAATTTGCTTGAACCTGTGGAACTTGAAAGTCGAAAAATCTCTCTCTCTCTCTCCTCAAACACATATTCCACTGAAATTTCTCTTCTCTCCTTTATCAAATGTCCAGTGTTACTCAATGGATCGTACCTTTATGTTATAACCATTTCCTTTTGGGAGAAAGAAAAAATCCAATTCTGGTTATTTTATAAATTATGATTTGCTACTATATTTTGCCCTATATTATTGAAATCAATAAAAAGAAATTTGAAGAACTGCAGTTTGCCAATTAATTTTATACTTTTCAGTATTTTACTAAAAGGATGGAATTTTCCAAATGATGAGAAAAAAGGGAAACCACTTAAAATACTTTCTGTATGAAGCTGACTCCTTTGTGGCTATCCTATTTTTGATCTATCTATCCAATTTAATGTCTTAATTATGTTAATAGCATCATAATACAGACAGATGTGCTTACAATAAGGGTGGAGCAGTTGAAGTGGCAAAGCTAATCCCTTGGTAGCTGCATGTATGAGCAACTCCAATCCATTTCAGAGCAAAACAAAGCAGTTGAACTTTAAAACATAGCCAGATGAACTGACTAGCAGGTAGCAACTGCTTTAACCACTGCAAATTGTTCCACAAATAAGGACCTGATTACATCTGAGTTGATTCAGCAATTATTTCTTCTTACATCTGATTCTAATAACACATTGCAAATGATAAGACAAACAAAATTACTTACTGACTGCAGCACCTCAATCATTCTTACTGCATTCTGATTCTTTCTTCTTGGAAGTGTCATTCTGCTGAATGGGTCAATTAAAAAATTGTAAAAGTTTATTTCAAAAGATCTCATACCTGCTACTTTAGCAGCTGGAGGTTCTTAGACATTTATAAAGCAGAATATGAATTTTCCAATTTGTACATGTTCAGTTATAAACCCAGGCTTCATTTTTAAACTATTAGTATATATTGGTTACATATATTACTCTTACTGTACATGTTTCTTATAAAAGGCACTTCTGAAGTATTTTTACATTGCCTTACAGTCTCCTTCAACATCATCTTGTACCTTTAGGCACTTCAAATGTATTTTATTTATCCTAACCTCCAGCACTTTTCCTTTTATTTTCCACTTTTATATTTCTTATCAGATATTTTTACACTTACCCAACTTTATTCTTTAATCTTTCTACTTTTCTTTTGGTCAGGAACCTTATAGATGTCTCTTTCTGACCCTTTATTTTTCTTCTACATTGGATCTTTTTTTTTTTGTCATAGTATACTCACTGCCAGATGAAATACCTTCAATTATCTTTCAACACTTTCCATTTCCTTTCTATGTCTTCCTTACATTGATTTTTCTCACTTTATACTAAAATAAGATCAGATGAAATTCAACCATCCTTTTATTCCATTTTGCTTCTTTTCAGTCCAAGTCATAAACTTAACATGATTGTGGTAATATTTTGAACTTACTTAATACATTATCATCAGTGAAGTCCTCTTCCTTGCCAACAGTATATGGACAGCACCATTTCTAATTGATTTATTTTTAAATCAAAGAGACAGTAAAGTACAATCAATCTTCATTCTTGTGTAGCAAATTACTTGTGTTAATGATCAACACAAAAAATGTTGACAGAACTAAAACCAGAATAAGCCATATTTATGTGCTTAATTTGCCTAGCCCTGGCAGTTGCTAGCAGGTACATAAACGATTAAATACAAAATCTGGAAGATTATTTTTGTACAAATGTTTTTGGAAGTTTGTACAAGTTTGTTGGAAGGCTAGTTTGTTGGAAGGCTAGTTTGAAGTTTCTTTAAAATAAGTCCCTCTGTATTAACCACTTTTACCAAACATTGGGAAAACATGTTCTAAAAGTTCTGTTTTAATAAGCCAGAAAAACATTAGTTTAACTTCTTAAGTAATTTTGCTATCTGTGTTGAAAAACTTTGTCTCCATATGTACGCCCTACACTGTAGGACCAATTTAATCTCATGTTTCAAAAAAGGAGGATTTAGTCTACACCATTAGTATAATCCTTCTGCTACTCCATTTGTACTCTTTTTCACCGTTGTTTGGGAGGCATGGCAGGAAACAGAGGGTCTATACTTTCTCCTTTAATGGTATAAGAGCAATGTCTTTCTCCACTGACCCTTGGAAACTAATAGAGAAATTGAAGCAGCTGGAACTGTGTCAATGCAGGTAGCTGGAACAAGAATTAAATGAAGGAAACAATCAGCTGAAATAGATGTTTTACAGCAAACTAGGGCTAGGAGGAAGACTGAAAGTGAATTATTTAAAAAATCACATGTAAGAGTGGGTGTAAACATTTGCTATTGTTCAGGATTTTTTAAAGAGGCTGCTGCAGCTATGATATAATCCATCACTTATTTGTCTGTTCTGTTCTCCTACTGAGAGTAAATAGAAAAAATATATTGTGGTCAGCATTTACAACAAAATAAACGAACAAAACCTAGTCCACACTGGACACATCAAAAAAAACCAAAATGGAGAGAGGATACTTTTTTAATCAGAGTCATATAGAAGAATATATTTGGAGGACAGCATTTCTCAAAAAAGAAACCATTCTGCATTGCAATAGATGTTGAAGGTGACAACATGGTTAACAGACTGTAGGTTACAAATCTTTACCAATTTTTGCTAGTCTTTCTCTTGTCTGAGTTCACCACTTCTGTTTTTTTTGGAATAGTGATGATATGGCAGCTGAGTATAAAGCCTTTCTGAGGATAATGTTGATGACATGAAAGCAAGTGACATTGAACTGCATAGCAAAATAATAACAATTGGAGCTGGGGAAAAAATTAATCAGGAAACTTCCTAGAGGGTGCTCAGCATGCCCTAAGATTTTTGATTTACAGTATTTCCAGTTTTTTTTAATTTTGAGCCATCAATGATTTATCCATTTCAGTGGGAACAGAGCATGATCCATAGGGAAATATAGATGCATCTTCAATAAGATCTCAGCAGTATTGTTCAATTCTGAATCCACTGATGTATAAAAAAGTTTAGCCATATTGGAAGAGATCATTTATCTTCTACATTAAAGTATTACAGTTATACATTTCATTTTATCAACATATTATTACCATCATGTTATAACAATGTTATTCAGTCACCCAGTTTGACTTGATCCTTCAGAAAATCTTGCAATTCTGTGAGGTTTTCTTCAGTCTAAATAATTTTTTGTTATCAGCAATGTTCACCAATCCATCTACCAAATCAATAACAAATATACTGAAGAATGACAGACCTGATGTCATTACCTGGGGCAGCCACTGCTAACTGCTTTCCACTCTCAGAAAATTATCTGCAGTTTCCAGGAAAGTGTGTCTTTTAAAGCAGGTTGCCTGCCTGGTATGTCATATTGAGATAACTCATAATTACCTCATGTAACTTTGTATCATATGACATGGCTGAGGCAACCTAACTTAAAATGTCACAGTATAAAGCATCAGCTGGAAAACTTAAACATTGCTCTCTTCTTTTTTTTTTTTTTCCCAGAAAGGAATTGGAGGGGGGAACACACACCAAACAATCTTTTACTTTTTTTCAACCCTAGTCTTTGAGGAAAGGAAAAAAATATAAATAGCTTATCTACAATATTGGTTTTTATATATGTAACTAACACATTGAATTGACAGTGTCTTCACTAGAACCTGAATCTAAAAGATTCTTGGGAAAGGATCTGTTGTCATGATCAGAGCCCTGTACAGAGCTCAACAAACTGTCAGGACTACATTTAAAAAAGGGTAGATGTATACTACTACATTAGATTAAACCTGTATATGTATTGCTGTACCTAAGTACAAGGCTGCTGCCTTTTTTTCTAATATAACTGCAATTCCCCATGCAATTCCTTTCTTAAGAAATATGTTAAAATAAATTACGATGCTAAAGAAACAAACATTTTGATAGGTACATTTACTTGTATCACTGTAAAATTACTAATGATATTCTGATGCAATTAATGCAATGTTGCTTTTCTCCTTAATGTAGTTACCTGTCTGCTAAGAAGAGGATAAGAACTACAAGACAGATTTTATATATTATGGCCCATCTACTGTTCTTTCTGCAGTCTCTTCTGGTTTTCAAAAATGCAAGATTATCCTTTTACTCAGTTTTCAGACAATCCAAAAAAAGGACCCAGTTTATTTTCAGTTATTTACAAAATGATGAATTCTGCATTCAGAGAAGAAACTAATTTAATGGAGACAAGGAATTTTGTCCATGTGTGGAGAAAGGTAATATAGAAGTGAAGCTGAGATTGATAGGAGATGAAACAATGAAATTAGACTACAAAGAGTAATTTATAATAATAACCACACTCAGCTGAAGGTGAACCATGAGTTGACATGGACGTTCCCAGATGGGCAGATGGCAAATTTGATTGATGGCTATAGTTAGTTGTCAAGGCAGATTAATATGGGTTATGGCAACTGACAAGGAAGAGCTGAACACCAACAGCAAGATGAGAAGTAAGACAAAGTACCTATATAATACATCCAGAAGTATTATATCAAATTAAGGATTCTAGGGAAATTCTAAGTGAGTTAGAAAAGATGCAGAAGCTGAAAACTGTGTCTAGAACTGGAGGATTTGCATGCTTAATGCAGCATGGGTGAAGAGAACACACTGGATATTTGGGTTTTGACCTCATATTGGTTATAGCAACAGAAGCAGCTGTCTAGTTAGTTTGAAGATAATGTAATTGCTTCTTAAAAATATCTTAGTCTTTGGTATCATAAATAACATGTTAAAATATGATTAGAGCTCTTTAATATTATTTGTCTTGAAAATAGGTACACTCAAACAAAAGGTAACCAAAGGCCTCAGGAAAGGCCTCTGCAGCTTAAACAGATCATGATTCTTTTAATAGCTCTTCTCTGCTCTCTCCTCCCTTTCAGCCCACAGATTATAAGGAAGACCATAACTGGACTGGGCTGGGCTGCCAGACTAGTGAGGACCAAAAAAGCCTTTAGAGCCCATGTAGAATATACACAAGCTCTATATCCCTAGTCCAATCCCCTTTGTTATAACCAAAAGCAGCCAGTAGTGTACTCACATTTACACTACATATCTCATTCAAGCAGTTATTACCTTCTTTGAAACCAGATTCTGGAGTACAAAGGTAACTGAATGAATGCACAGCTTAAACGCCACACATAGGTGTGTGGAGGATCAGGGCCCCACAAGCATCCTTTCTGAAGGGAGACAACCATTAAGAGATTTCAGACTGGTACTTATGGAAAAGGCATTTCATCATCAACATATATTCTGTATGTATTTTGGTGAGTCAAAGTGGCGATGGTAAGAGGAGGCAACATGATGTGAACAGAAGATCAGTCTGTAGCCACAGGAAAGCAATATACTGATATTGTGAAGATTGGAGGGTGTATAATAACAATGAACAAAGTTCCAGCAAAACAGGACAATCAGCTACTGGCATTCAGATGCATGCTGGTCTCTACTGAGCAAAGTAGGAATCTGTTAATTTCGATTTCTATCCAGTTTCCAGGAGCAAAAGGCAAGTTCTAAAAACTGGAGCTTGGATGCAAGGGCACGGTATTGTGTTTGTCTCTGGGGAAGCAGTAAATTTGCCTTGAGATGCTCAAGTAGGTAGAGATTCTGAACTGGCACAGAAAGCTTTTAAGACACAGACAATGCCCTTTTTGTACTTTGATGGCCAAAAAATGTGCATTTGAACAATGTTAGTATTCCAATGAAAAATGATTTTTGAATCAGCAGCTCCTGGATGTACTGGGAGACAAGACACTGATTCTACAAGTGGAAATGGAGTCTCTCTGAATAACAGCTTGGAAATAATAGTCAATTAGTCGTTAGTCTACCTGATGCTTATGGCAATAGCCATAATTGCTACTAATTGCTGCTATTCCAGATACCAGGCGTCTAAAATGTCAAAGCAGCAAGTAATTGTACTTTTGTTTTATCAGGCAACAAGATAGCTATGAGAGCAGCAATAGCATTTTTTTCCTCAGCAATATAACCTGAAACTAATATGGTGCCATAAAAAGGTTGGGTACCAGCTGCAAAGATAGAATGTGGTAAGATGTATCCTCTACAATGTGAGACTAATTAAAGAAAAAGTCATTATTGGGTCCATAGCTGGGACAGATTCTTGTTCAATTCAGTAGGGACTGGAACAGGTTCAAAAATCACTCAAGCTTGGTGCATTCAAATAGACTATAAGTTTGAGGTCAAGAATGGCTTAGCAGTAAGGAAAGTAACTTACTGCAGAAATACAACTCTGTTCATCAGTGCATTCACAGAAAGCATTTTGGGAGAAACTTGCATGCTTATCTGCATGACTAGACATTATGACTGTCATATGCATGATGCTTTGCTAGGTTGTTGGATTTTTTTTTCCAAATGCTAAAAATGTTTTGGAAAGGAGAGTGAGAGATCTTTCTAGTAAATATTTCAACAGAGTAAGCACACAGCGCCAGGGTTGAAAGAGTAAAATTATTTACCTTATTTTTTCATAGTTTCATTTAAAAAGTTAAAGAAATTCAGAGATCTACTTCCTTGAATCATTCTGCAAATCTAAATTTGAAATTACTTTTTTATTATGAAACAGATATATAGCAAAGAATTTTCAAAGGGAAAATAATGAAAAACCTATCATCGTAATAAATACTGAAACATAAGTTCTTTGTTGGGATTTGTTTTCAGAAGATAGAATAGTTTTCATTAATTCACAAAATATTTTATATTGCAATTTCTTTTAATAAATGTTAAATTAAATTAAATATTTTGTGTTCATAGCTATAATCTATATTCCAATTATTTTCCACGTAAGCTGTTTGCTTTCTTTTTTCAAAGCATAACTTAAAATATTTTTAACAACCACAGGCTTAAATTTGTGTGTCTCCTTATTAATACAGGGAAGCACAAGAGCTGTAGTTAGGAAGAACCATTTAAAACAATGTTTTCTAGCTTTAAAAACTTATCCAGATTTCCTTTGTACACTTGAATTTTTTTGTTAATAATAAAAATATGTTGTACAGTTAATGTTCGCTCCCTTGGCAAGAGGCAATAAGCAAAGGAAGTTTCAGAGCTGATGCTTACCTCTTTCTCAGAGCATATATTTCTAATTTGCTTTTTGGAATAATCTATTTCATGTAAAAGGATATTCCTCTCATGGAGGAACAACGATTAATGTCAAGTACACCTAAGTTTATTGTGACAGCGTTTTCAAAACTACGTGATGGGTAGCAAACCTTCAAGAGGCTACAGTCATATCTTGTCTGTACAATTTTTCTTTAGTTCTGACAGGAGTGTAAGATGTGTACTGCACTGTCTCATTTTTCAAAAAGTTTTTTTCTTTTTTGCTGAATGCAGGAACCTTGTTTGTTATTAAAAATGTAAAGACTCTTATGTTTTTGTCAGTTGAGGAAGAAAATGAAAGGAAATGCTTTTGTGACAACCTGGTGTAGTAAGAGTCTTCCCGTTAAGGAACTGCCAAAACACATGAGATTAAAGCAGATGGAGCTTGACACAGCTTGTCATTAAAAATATATGTGGACAATATGAGTACACGTCAAAACATTAAAATGTTTGATACATGCAACTTATTTAAAAAGTCCCAGAACACTTGCCAAATATTCATTTTATATTTCTTTTAGTTAAAATTGAAAGAGTTTCCTATTGGAAAAACAGAAAAGACAAAGGGGAAGAGTATTACTCATGTTTTAGAACAAGATTCCATGGAAACTTAAGAAGATTTGCCTAATTGTGGTGCAGTAAGGAAACAAAAGAAGGAAAATATTCTATGCAAATAGTCAATAATGCCTCTGATGTTGGATGGTTGGAGAGGTATCTTTTTTCCTAAATTATACTGAGCTGAATCAGGCGAAGGTTGAACCTGAAGCTTTTTCCTGCTCAGAAAATGCAGAATAATGAAAAGCAGATTTTACCCTGGTGAAAGGTGGAAGGATGTGGAAATAATCAGAAGTAACAAGGAGCAACAAGACAATTACCTGGGATCCTGATGTGCTCTGGGACATGCTGCAAGCCTGTTAGGCATGGACAGGATGAGGGAGACCCGTCAATTGAGTTCAGCAGAACTGAAAATGCTGTTTGCCACAGTTGAGTTACTGGATCTTCTCTTAAGAAGACAGGATGATGGCTGAAGAAAAGAGCAGCCATAAATATTACAAACAGACATTTCATGCTCTGCAACTTATAAGTACAAATTTTGGTTTAAATAGCATTATCTTTATTGTTATACTCCATACTTATAGAAATAAGAGGATTCATAAACCAGTGTGGTTTCTGAATTTGTCAATTTTGCATCTTTTCCAAGCCCTAAAATCAGTAAGACTCGTTTTTCTTAGTAGACTTGTTGAAGTCTGGTTGACCAGATCACCTTATTAAAGTTATTGTTGAGGTTGTAACATACCATACTCCTCTGAACAGTGACTATGGTAGAAGTGACTTATTTATTTATTTTAAATAAAATTACTCTTTGAGTGCATTCAAAATCAAATCCAATTACTTTAGTGACTAAATATTTTTTACTGCTTTTCACTCCAAGGAATTCATCAGAATACATGCAGCAGTCAGTGAGAAAACTCAATTCCCTGTTTCATTTAAGTATCATGAGCAGGAACGTTCCAGT
>NW_010159610.1:17377-19709 GCF_000695765.1 Mesitornis unicolor
GAAAGTTAGTTACATCTATGCAGAAACAAGAAAAGGACTGAGTTGCCTGTTAGTCAACACTTGCATAACAGAAACTCTACATTTGAACCTTCGTGACTGTAAACAGAACTTAGTTTATGAAACATTCACTGCTGACAATGATGCATAAAGATTTCAATTGAAGTTTTGTATACAGAACAGAGTTCTCACACTTGGCCCTTACGCTGTATACAACTACTTCAAATGATAGAAATCTAAGGTACCAAGAGGACAAATCCTACAACTTTTTTACAATGACACAAAGATCCTTCTTCAGTGGGAGAACTCTTATTCAGTACAGAAAACACATGAAAGGATTTTAATAGGCATACTTTGGATTTTCCTAATGGTTTTCTATATTTGCTAATATAAGATAAACATGATTATCATATAGTGTAACTTTTGTTATCAAGCATTATCAAATTAGTGACTCATTTGTAATGTAAATAAGTATTATTAGTTTTAAATATGAAAGATTTACATAGCTAATGGAATGACTGTGAAAACATTCTCTTAAGGCAGTTAAAAGCTATGTTACATTTAGCAAAACTGTGAACATGAATATTTATTCTTTAACAACAGAAAGAATAACCAACTTCTTATGAATATAAAATAATAAAGCAAATAGTAAAGAACATTTAGAACCAACAATCATTCCGAGATTAGTTTGTGTAAAGCTGTCCTTTTCACCTTCTGTTTCCAGTACATTTTGAACTTAATGGATTAAGTTCAGTCCATTAATCAACATCATGGTATTTTTCAAAAGGGATTGTTCACAAAAATGTATGGCAAACAAGCTAAGATTTTTCAAAAGAAAGCAGATTATGTGAAGGAGCAGAAGATGAAAAATAATGAATAGTAAAAAAAAAGTCCTAGTCATAAGCTTAAAGCTCCTTTCTAACAGTAGAGAAAATCTTCAAGGGCAAAAAACAATCTTTCCTTCATCAAGGTGCAGAAGACATGGTGAAGAAAAATATTTCCCCAGTATTTTGAAGATGAGATCACTAAACAACACTATTATCATTCACCTCTTTATTATTTTTTCCTCCAGTCTGTCTCTCACTTTTTGGAGAAAAGATGTCTACATTCTTCAGAGCTATATATGGAGTCTTGAATATATAATATCAATCTGGTGAAGCAGACCAACACAAAAATGCAGCTCTTATGGTCTGACAAGTCAATGTGTAAAGTGCACTCACACTTGATAAGTGTGCTCAGACCTGCTGATACTGAGGATGTATTGTGTTATGAATGTTAGTAGGGCCAACTGACCTTCATAAAAAATACATTGGCCAACTTTGGGAAAAATTCCCTGGAAGAAAAATTTTTAATTAATTATCAAAATACAATACTCTGAGTAGTTCAGACTCTTAATGCAAGTGTAGGATCTTATAGTATTGTCGTGGTTTAGGGCTGGGCTGGCCATGAAATCCTGGACAGACGATCTCTGTTAACCCCTCTCCCCTCCGAGAGGGGAAGAGAAAAGAGAATAAGTGAGAGAGACTTTAGGATTGGAAAATAAAATTAACAGATTTAATGAAACAATGCTACTAATACTACAGCATAATAATGTAAATATGAAAATAATGAAATATGTACAAATATATATACAAAAGTAATATAAAATTGTCTCCCCCACTCCTAATAATGAATACGTCACCAGAGGCTCTGCAGAGCAGGGCACTGGAAAAGTCCCAGACTGAACTCAGCAGCAGTGGGAGCTGATGCAGGAACACAGGGATCAGGATCAGAGGCAGATAAACCAGCAGGCTCTGCTCGGACTTCGGCCACTGCAGGATCAAGATGGAAGGAAGGGTCCAAGATGGAAGGGTCAAGACCCTCGTGATCCCTCGGCTTTATACTCAGTATGACGTATGTGGGATGGAATACCTCGTTGGTCAGGTTTGGGTCTGCTCCCCTCTGTAGGCACAGACACGGCACTCATGGAGAGACAGTGGCCTTGAACATTATTACTCTTCGTAGTACATATTGGAAAAACATGCTGCTAGTTTTCAGCAAGTTCAGCCACTTAGAAGAGGCTGAGCTGAAAAGTAAAATCACTAAATAGAAAATTAGTTCTATTTCGCTCAAACCAAGACAAGTATGCTTATGTAAATAGCAGCAATTTTTACATCCTATCAAAGTATGATTTGATAGGGATGGACAAACTCTTCCAATTTTCTTATTTATTTTTATACACTAATTTGCAATGCAACATGTCAGATACTGTTCATAAAATTGTCTCATACTTCAATATCTTGGCTTATTAATTGTAAATGTGCACTAATTGGAGTGCAGCATTCTTATGGGGAAA
>NW_010159611.1:0-29812 GCF_000695765.1 Mesitornis unicolor
GCTCGGTCAGTGCCCGCCGCTGGCCCGGGGGGCTGCTCCTGCCCCGCCGCCGGGAGGTCTACATCGAGAAGAGGGCTTTTTGCAATGCCGGGCAGGGGGGAAGAAGGGGGTTCCCTTTGTGAGAGGCACTCGGCACCGTGTGGAGGATTTCAGGTGGCGAGGTGGGG
This sequence comes from Mesitornis unicolor, assembly GCF_000695765.1. Taxonomy (NCBI): domain Eukaryota; kingdom Metazoa; phylum Chordata; class Aves; order Mesitornithiformes; family Mesitornithidae; genus Mesitornis; species Mesitornis unicolor. The sequence continues at coordinate 168 of NW_010159611.1, forward strand.
TGGCAGGGGGAGGATGCTGGTTTTCGTGTCCCCGAGGTGATGGTTTGTTTAATTTCCAGGCGGTCAAATTTAGCAGGGGACAGGTAACACTAGGTAGAAAGCGGCAAGTGCTCCTGAGCACTCCAGTAATGTGCAAGCAGAATACACCTTCTGTAAAGCCACTCTCCTGGACTTCAACAAAGGCAATAAAACCAGTGGGTTTATTATACCAATGTATGCCTCTGAGCATCTCTTAAAAATACTCTGTGTACAAATCTCCCTCCTTTTCAGCAACTTCTAAACTTGCGAAACAAACACCATCACAGAAAGTTAAGGCTAGTGCATGAATCTCAGCTAAGCTGCGATTTGGACACTGACTTTCCCTTAAACAGAAGGGAGCCGAACCATGATCCATTTCTGCACACGCAGCCAGCATCCACCGATCAGCTAAAGCCAGCTGACGGTGCAGCACAGGAGATGAGGGTTTGCTGCTGACTGAGCAGGGTGCATTGAAATACGGCGACTGCCAAAAAGCGGCTTGCAGCCCCCTGTGAGAATCCTCTTGGCAGATTCAGGCAGGGAGAGCAACACAAAAGAGGTAGCTGTTTCCATGCAAGAACATCCAGTAGTTGCTGTTCCTCTAATTCTGACCTGGTTTCGTTATATCGTTCAGTATGTCAAGCACACATATGAAAGCACTACATGGACTGCTCAAACGAGAAAAAAAATCAAGTGCACAGTATCCAGCAGAGAGAAAGACTTCAAGTGGGCTAAAAATTGCTGAGAAACAGATCTTGGCAAAAGAAGGGAGAGAAACCCCTTTATGATACCCCTTTCTGTTATTTTATTTCTTATTCCGAGACCCAGTAAGTCCTATTGCTGCTTCTGGTTGTCAGTGTGGTACATGCATGTCCAAAATGCAGCCCCTGCCCTGAAGAAGTTTTCTTTATCAGTAAACAACATGTAGAATTGATCTATGAAATTTCTGCAAGGTCAGATATACAGGTACTGAGCCAATTAATGTCAGATAGTCATTGTAACCCTCCCAGGGGATAGCACTGAGCAGCCACGTTACAGGAATACTGATGCATAATTGTAATCTTCCATTTCACCGGCCATGTTTTTTTGTTGCCTACATATCTGAAAAGCTGCAATGAAAGAAGCAGCAAAAGAGAAAGAGAGGAAGAACAAGAAACAGATGCAGCATTAAACCAATTCAGTAACAGGGAGGTTTATCCAAACAAATAAATCTCTCAATTTCTCTAGTTTTTCTCTGGCATCCTCTAAGAGCCCCGATCCTCACTTCCCTGTGCGCACTGCCATTCCAAACTGCAGCACATATGGAGCATATATGTGATGTACCAACCATTTATTTCCACATGTATGGGGATGATTTTTTAGCATACCTATATATATTACATATATAAGCAGCTGGCAGCAAGTCAACAGGGAGCACTAAGAGGGCAAAAGCTCTCTCACACCAAAAGGACCCTCACAATGGTGGTTCTGCAAGGCAGCATTCCTGATTCAGCATTGCACAAGCAGAAGCATTTTCAAAAAACCTTTTGGGTAATTGTATGCAAATTAACTGGATAAAGTGCCCAAATGATGAGGTTTCTGTAAGGCTCTTCCTCTTGTCCTTGCCTATTTTATCAATTTCAAGGAAGAGAAAAATCAGTCTATTTTATCAGAAAAGACAAAAATTGTGCAAAACCAAGGCCAAGCAGGTTCAGTTTGGCTTTTTATTACCTATAATAATTATTTCCAAAAAAAGGAGAGGGACAGAAAATTTTTTTATTTTGCTTTCTTCTATTAAAATAATTTCACTTTAAGGGAAGAATTATTATTTCATTAAAATCCTACTGAAGTATGACATATTTTTGTGTTCAGTCAGACCCCTTAATCATACCACAGGGAACAACAATTAACCTGAACAAAGCAAAACACAAAGACAAGTCCTGTGTATTTCCCCAGTATTTACAAGTTTCGATTTCACTACAGATATTACTCTAAAATGACATAAAGGCATGCTTCATTTATCAGAATCTTGAATGGTCTGTGAAATAATTAATTCTGGCTGGCAGAAAACCAGGCTGCTCTCAGCGTGCTCCATCTAAATCCAGTGGCAGATGAGGAGGATGATGTAAGTGGCCCCCAAGTGACAGCAGCCTGTACTGAAGAGCAAAGTAGCACCCTAGATGAGTCCCTAAAAGTCAGCAGAGCGACTCAGGAGACATTCTCATCCCGCAATTAACAGCAAAGCCTCCCAGCACCTTTTTGGACCCTTACACAACCCTTCATTAAGGAACCTTAGGTTGCCCAGGGAAGTTTTCGACGCCCTGGAAGTGTTCAAGGCCAGATAGGACAGGGCTTTGAGCAACCTGGTCTAATGGAATATGTCCCTGCACTAAAGGTGCCACAGAGGTTAATCTCTGTCTCACTTCACCTGTGGCCTTGAGCAAGTCACTTGTGCAGATCTTCCTTGTCTTGGCTGTCCCTTCAAAAGCATCATTTGCATCCTGCTTGGATGTTATAATCAATCCCTGGTGCACATCAGCCATCACGAGGAAATTTAGCTAGTGTCCATGAAGCTCTGTGTGGATCAATCATTATATTTCACATTTATTACAGCTTTTAATTAATCATCTCTTGAGAGCTAAACACAGCACTATCAACTTCTATGTCATTTCCCAGCAGGAGTTTCAAGTAAACAGTAAGGCCCTCCGGACTCAGCGGATCTTCTGACCAGTATTATGGACAATTTTCCACTCCTCTCATCCATCTTCCTAATGCTGAGATAAGCCATTTATCTCTTGTGTAATATATTTTAACACCAGACAAATGCTACCTTTATTTTCAGCATGAAAGGAACCCTAGGGTGGTATAAATATTTATATGCTTATAGGAATGAAACAGCTGGAAGTCCTTGCTTAGCGGGCCTTAACTTGTGCAGGTTACACTTTGCATAAGTAGGAATATGACCCTCTGAGTTATCACTGGGGCAGAAAAAAAGCAGAGGTAGCTACGGGAGTGCTGAAAACAGCCACGGTGTGCTGGCTTCCTTATGGAAGACATTAGGTTTCTGGGTTATTCACAATTGCCAGGGAAGAATCGGATGTCTGGCCAAAGCAACCCATAACTTTGGTATCAGTCAGGGATATTTCCGTGCCTCTTGAATTCCTGAGTTTAGCTTTTTAATTAATTAAAAGAGGAACCAACACCTAGAATATGTTACCTCCCCTCTTCCTACAAGGAACATCCACAGCTAGAAATAGCATTGAAAAGCTGCTCTAATTTCTAACAGTTTTCCAACAGAAAAAAACTCCAGTGTGCTCTGCAACCAATACAGTATATTTAGAAGCCTGCTTCATTGAAAAGAAACTGCATTTTCACATCATTTTTCCATGGAACAGGACACCTGTGCAGAGATTTATTTCTTTATCTCACCAATTGCTGAAGTGCCTGTAAGGCTGGAACCCCACTAACCAGCAACACAAACTATGTGTTTCCCAATAACAGAACTTTCCTTCAACATCTCTCCACCTGCTTTCTTTAAAAAAAGGGACCAGACTCAGAGCTACCCTGGTAAACCCCAGATACAGAGGGACTCCCACATTGTTTGTTTCAATGGGTAAAGAAGTAATACAGCAATTAAGAGATAACCTATAAAGCACCTATAAATTTAATGGAGCATGGAAAATCCAGTCTGCAGACATTTTCCTGCTGCCAAACAACTGAGCAAAGACAAAGAGAATCTTCTGTGGGCAACATGCAAGAAAGCAAACTTTACACAGGTTATCTGCTTCAAAATCACATTAAATAACAAAGAAATTGCCTCCTCTAGGAGTTATGGAGGGCAGGAATATTTTGTTAGCATAATTAGGTAAAACTGACTCAACGCAATCAGACAATGCTGATCGCTTCTGCCTCTGTCTTTTGATGCTGGTGCCAGGGCATGCCCTTGAGAGGCATGGGAAAAGGCATACATGAAGAATTACCAGGGCTGTTCATGTTCTGGAGAGGAGACTGCTCCTCCCTGCAATGAATCCATGGAGCCTCCCTGCACACATACAGATATGGCCGAGGTGTGAAACAGAAGAGTGAAAGCTGGAAGAGGGCTCAGAAGCCCAAGGGTAGAGAGGCTTCCACTGCAGTGAAAGGGAAGGTGCTCAAATAGGTGACAGAGCAGGGCAAAAGCCATGAAATAACAAGATCCTCATTTCAGAAGTCTGATTGTTTTCCTGGGCAGGTTTTTTTGTTGTTGGGGCTTTTTTTGTTTGTTTTGGTTTTTTTTCATACCATGTCCTGCTCCTTCTCTATGGCTCTGCCTTGTCCAGCACAGGACTTACTGTGTGACTGGGTCAAAGCTGAGACAAGAGACCCTGCTGTACCCACTGCAAAGGCTGGAAGTGCCTGCCTCCGCAGTGTGACACAGAGGTCCCCAAACCCACCCACTGAGAACCAGCTTGGATGCAGCAAAAATCACTGCCTTACCCTAGCTTAGGGCTCCATCCCAACTCATTACATCCTACAGGCAGATCCTGGCCATAATGGCCGAGAGCTACAGCTGTGAAGCAAATCCTTCGCAGCTCAGGCTGAAGCATGCTCAGAGCTTACAGAGCCTTCAAATATTAACCTGCAAAGCTCTAAAAAACTCTTTACAGAGCATGTAAAACTGCATTTTTTTGGCCTCTAACTTGGGCCAGATTTGAGTAGATATTTATGAAGATGGCAAAAAACCAAAGACTCTTCCCCAAAGGGATTTCAGATCCCATTTCATAAGTCTAAGGGCATAAGAGCTTTTCAGAGAACTACTGCCAGTATTTTTTTAACATAGCAAAACAATATTTACCCCTAACCTTACCCTTAGCAGCTTGTGAACCATGTTGGCTGCATTTTTCATAAAAAAATTAAATATGCTGAGACAGATACCTTTCAGAATAAGCAGATAAGATGCAACAACTCTTAGAAGTAACTGAATATGAAGTCTTAACAAATGTGAGGCATTTGCCAATGCTAGTAATAGATAATAAGATGAATCCTAGCTATAAAATACATATTCATATTACAAACATGAAAGAGGGTTAAAAAAAAACCTAAAACCATTCTATTAACAGCTTTTCCTGTAAGGGATGCTCTTTCAGACAGCATCTATCAAAGCATAAACATGATTGCCTGCTTACATTTCACTATGTTCTTCCCTCAAACCCGTTATTGTAGTGACTGTAGAATTGGATTTAAAGTCATCAAAGTACAAAAGATGTACAAAAATGACCCTATTCTTCACAGGCTATTCCTCTTTATTTGACAAGAAAATGGAAATGAACACATCACAATTAAAGTGGCGATGGACGACAGTTATCGCTGATCTCTGTGGTTAATCCATCTCAGAATACGTTGCTGTATTTCACTTTTGAGACAGACCAAAATCTGCATTAATGGGCTTGATTCACTTTCAACTACAGCATTTCAAAGTCACCAGCACAACTTATCCAAGCTGTATAAGGAGGAGACTGGTATTTCTTCTGCTGTGGCTTCCCTCTATTCTAGAAAGATGAAAACAAAAAATAGCTCCTATTCTACCTCTACTTAAAATATCACAGCACAAAACATTTTAAATAGTACTGTGTATTTTGTAGTCAGTTGCACAATCACCAGTTTTTCCAAATTTCAATGGAAAAATTACCTTACAGTACTGCTGGAACATAAACAGCAGCTTTTCATATGACAATTCTTACGACTCGGAAAAATTCTCACATAAAGCTGTGTTATTTCACTATAAAATACAGCTCGTAGCACACTCAGATTTTATTATTTTTTTCATCTCATGAACTTTTCTCCGGTTCTTCTTTGTACTGTGATATTTTTGTTTCCCTGTGCAAATGTTAAATCTACTTTCATAAACATGCGTTAATTCACAGCGTACTGGGAGAAACAGAAATCCACTAATGACATTCAAATGCCTTACATAGGTTTTTTGTTTTGGCTCTCAGTGACTTCTGACCAGACCATAAAACCATAAAACACTTTAAATGTTTAGACCACCACCTCCCCCAGCAAAGGGCATCCAGGGACCCTACCAAAACTTCCCGGTGGCCTCACACTGGGCTATCTGTCTCAGAGATACACAACAAAGAGCCGACATTTGGCTCAATCAAACCCACTCTGAATTTATCAACTTCACAAATGGTGGTAAAACAATCACAAGACACATTATGGAAAAAAAAATAAAATCAAAAAAGTCTTTGTTGCTGAAACCAATTTTGAACATCACATCCGATAATGCACAGAACAAGCCCTTTTAGAAAAACTGTTGGTGCTGTCATCTGCATACTGAGCATCTGCAGCAAAGGCAACGTTAATAACAAGTTACCCTTGTAGAGGGGTCAAAAGGACAGTGCTGGTAAGACAGAGATGACAGACAACAGGCATCAGGGAAAAGATTAATATCCCTACACAGTCATACATCAAGGAACTCAATTTTTGCCTGTAATCCCAAAACTGCTGAGAGTAGGATTATTTCTGCTTTCCCTATTGCTAAGAAGAAAGAAACTGCTCATGGGAACAGGGCACTGCTAAATGCAGGTCTTTATGTGAGCAGAAAGGCTGCGGTTAGTTCCTAGGGCAAAAAAAAGCTGTTGCATATGTTTCCAAACAGTGGTCCCAGCACAAGCGAGGCTGGAGTTTCATCGCACAGGCCATTTAAAGATGATGAAAAATCAGTGTTGTTCAAGAAAAACAAAAGGAGCAAGAGATTAGGAACTTAACACAGCATCTCATAGCAGGTTAGTAGCAAGAAATGCCCTAAATTGGGACTGTATTGTCCATACCACTGACTGGTCCCCAGTTACCTCCAAATATCATCATTTAAGGTGAGAGCAAGTTTATGAATCAGGCTTTAATGAAAGAAAGTAATACATCTAACATAGGGAAATGGACACACTTTCTGAAACAACATGAAAAAAACATTACTGGTGTCACAACCACCAAAGTAATGATATCATAACCTTAACACTCCACAACTCTTTGTCGGATAAGGAAAAATGTATTTTTGAGACAACTGAAGGCTATGCATTTCAGTTTTCCCTTTCTTGGAGCACACACTCTTCAGAGCTATTAGTAGATAAGTCTGACAGCCTGACAGAGAGCTACCACCTTGGCAAGGACAACCACGGAGACCTTCTCTCTGTAACCATACAAAAGCAGAGGGGGGAAAGAAAGGAGGAGGGAGTGGGGAGAGAGAGACAAAAGATGTGAGGATGGTATTCATATTGTTATCATCCTCTCACAGCTGGCAGGGCAGTACTTACTTTAGAAATATCAGGATATGGAAGAATTGCAGGCCTAGAGCATGTGTATTTGTAGAAAAACCTGCACCATGTCAGGGCAAATTAGCGTGACTGTAAGGACAAAAGGGGCAGATGCCAACCAGCTGTTCCAGTGGCCTTGCAGTAGACGTCACCAGGGTGCAGAGCTGGTTCAAAATCTTCCAATACAGCTTTTTTTTCCCTACTGAAAAAATGTGAATTCACTGCAACTGAAACAGTGCCAGATCACGTCAGTTTGATGAGAAAGCAACCTCTGGGCTCCCTTCACTGCCTGTACATAGAGCCTGCCCCAGGAACATACCCTGCCCTCCAGGAGTTCATTGGGCCTGGAAGTTCAGGTTCCAGGGTTTCCCAAGAAAAGAGCAGGAAGATTAAAATCTATATTCCTGCCCTAAGAGAGTTTTGCAATTGTATTATTTTCACCAGAATCAGAATGGAAACTTTCCCCCACTCCCCACCCCAGCCAGTATAGGATGCAATTCAAGCATCAGACACATATTCCTTGCATATCTAGATGAACCAACAATTCAATTCTCCAGCTACCCAAGAATGTCTTCCAGTGACATTGGATCAAACTTCAGCTGCAGTGACAGGCATGAGGGAAAGGATTTAAAAACTGCAGGACTTATGTCATGGCCAGGAAGCAGGGAGCACTGCCGAGGATTTGAGGAGGGCTGCAGGCTTAACCCAGATACCCCAGGACTGATAACACATTACTACTATTGCTATATGCCTCAGGGAAACAACAGAAGACGATTGACCAGATATACCAAAGTTATACTTGAGAACAATCTTAACACCAGAAGGGTGAAATTCAAGAAATTACTGGGATATGAGGGAAACTAGATAATAACTTGAATAACATCCAACAGGGCTGGAACTTGGCTTCTACAGCAACTCCCATACAGCTTTCACACAGGAATGAAAACTGCAGAAGAAAGCTCCCTAACATTAGTTAATTTATTAATGTAAAATAATATTCACCTTGGTAAGGATGCGTGTACAAAGGCCTTACAACCTTTATTACGGACACAGTTATAAATAAAGTCTCCTGAAGGAATGGAAAAAAGATGGCAGCAAATACATGACACTGTCAGCCTCATATTGCTCTAATTACCAGTGTTGGACATATACAACTACTAAGTCAAACAGACAAGACTGCTGATCTTTGCCTTTCACCTCAGTTCATATTTGGAGTGAAGTAAAATATAATTTTAAAAAACTGACTTATTCACTTACTGTATGCCAAAGAAATCTTTGTTTCTTGCCTTATATCCATAGCACCTCTCAATGCTGACAGTGCCATTACTCTTATTAAAAAAAAAAAATATATATACATGCTATCACATTATAAGCTACAATTCCAACTAGGAAGATGAAAACTTGTCTATTAAACTGAAGTGCTGCTCATTACATTTACCACTGTAAGACATATATCTTTTTGTTGAAGCAGTACACTCCCAGAAGGATGCAGACTGATTTTTCATGAGAGAATACTCAGCAAAGGCCAGGAGTTGGTTCTGGCCTCACAAAAAGCTGAAGAGAAACTCCAAAACCAAGAATACTATAAAAAACTCAAGCTCATTCTCAGGAACTCCAGAACCAAACACTCTCAAATGCAGTGACATTTAACATAGGCTTCTAACAGCAAGTGTGAAAAAGCACTGAGTAAGGGAGTAAAAAAAGATCCAAAGCTAACATTTAAAATAAAACCAATCTATTTAACTTCTAGCTCAACAGTAGAAGCCACAAAGTAGAGTTTATATCCTGTGTTTTGGTGGTTGCTTTCAACTAAGTCTGATAGAATGCAGTGATTTCTTCTGAAAAAAAGCATGAATCACTGTAACTATAATTTCCTCGGGTTCACATGATGGTTTTAACTCCCTCCAAAATAGCCTGAAATGACCAGCCCTTTTACTAATGCTTTCTAATGGGTCTTTTCTTGCTAATTAATTCATGCATCTAAATCATTCAAAAATAGATAAGGCACTAATCACTCGCAGACTTCATAATGTATCTTAAGTAGACAGCAATGAGTAGAGCATGCAATAACGCTGACAAAAAAAGAAATTAAAAAAGAGTTAGAAGGAAAAATAAAGCTCATGCTTTCCACCTAATAGCAGGAGATTTGATTCTGCATTTATTTTGCAGGATAAAATGGTCGCTGACGTCAACAAATAGGCTACTATAGAAATGAGAAAAATCACGCTCCTTCTATACAAGGTGCTTTTTTCTAATGTTACATATGAAGGAGTAAATTAAAGGCTTTTTTTTTCTTGCTTTGGTACAGGCTTGTTGTCCACATTTAGCAAAAGTAAAAAAGAATAGAATAAGGGGACTGGGAAATCCTGCCGGTTTTGGCAATAATTCATTCAAAAGTGGAAGTTGAAACACAAGAAATAAAGACATTTTATTGCAAGATTATGACAAAGAAAAGTGCTTTCTTGCATGCCTATATAAAGAATAGTACTATAAAAAGATAAATTTAACCAATTTTTCAGGTACTAAAGAAAACCAAAATGTCAACAAAAAACAAAAATTACAGAAAAACATAAAATGCCAGTCACCACATTATGAAGGACCATTTTATATTTCTCCCATTTTATGATTTTAAATAATTGCATATTAAGTTACTTTTATTTTGCTCCAGGTGGAATCATGTACCTACTTTTTAACTATCTGCTCTAAAAATTTGTTTCAGTATGCATGTTGGGAATTTCCTCTCTGCTTTCTTAAGATAATACAATCATACACAACTTTAGGAGGGAGCTAAGTTAGTTTTACCAAGGGCAAACGCAACATTTATTCAAGTTAGGGAATGAAAAATGCATTGTTACCATGGCAACTTGTAAATCAGATGGTATCTGCAATGACATGCAAGGCATCTTGAGTAAACAGTCACCCGTACTTTGTGTGGCCTTCTCCACACAGAATGGTTCCTTTGTGGAGGCACGTGTGGAGAAATGAGGCACAGTCCAGATTTCACTGTCTCTTCTGCAAGAAGTTAATAGGAGTAATCCAAAATGCTATTTTTGCATAGAGTGATTTAACCAGGTCGAACATTAGAATAGGAAGAAACACTGCAAGAAAGATGAAACACTAAATGTTTTGCTAGGATGTGCCTCAACCAAGACCGTGAAACCTTACAAATGACAGAGTGTACCTCTTAAACTCACTTTGTGCCTTGGCATCAGAAGACTGTTCACAACAGCACTAGAAAAAAAGTCTTCCTGGCAACATGAGGAGCTGCCAGACGTGCAGCAGCACATCGCACTGGGGCAGCTGAAGCTGCTACTGCCTCCAGCCATCTGCCCCACCCTTCTGACGGATGTTGCTGCCCCCAGAACGACATCTGATCTACCCTTGAATCAGCATTAAACCACACTGCCTGCATGTCTTGCTGGGCTCAGAGGACATCAAGCAGTGAAGATACAACCTCTCTCTGAGAGGGCTTCCCCTCCTCCCCACTCTCAATGAAACAACTCTCTCCAGAACAACCCCTCAAACTATATTGCTCTATTGCCAGTCCGATCCATAAGACATGAAATATCCATCAGTCACTGGGCTTTGACTGTACTTCCCTGCTGCCCTTTTCTGGCTCATCTTCTTCAGCCACTATCATGCCCACACAGGGCTCCTTCCTCATCCTTTTAATTCACCATGAGAATCATAGAATCATTTGGTTGGAAAAGACCTTAAGATCACAGAGTTCAATTCCATAACTATCTATGAAGGGCAGCTTAGACATCAGATTCCCAGGTAATCTCCCTTCGATCACTCCCTTTTTCTTCCCTCAAAATCTCTCTTCCTTCTTGACCTCTTGAGCAACCTGAGGTGATATTTTCTACAGGGAGAGATAGAGAGGCACACTGTGATGCCACTTCCCAGCTTCTAAAATCACACTGTATGCACAGCGGCTTCTTCAGCCAGCAAGAGCTCCACTTGGGGATGCAAATGACCACAGACGTGTATTTTCTCCTGATCCCATTCTCTTCGTCACATCACATCCCATTACCATAAGACAGCATAGTACAGACTACTCAGATACTGCTAATATCTAGGATATCACGCAACAAATATCGAAACTCTCATATCTCTGTTCCTGACCTCCATTCCCTCATTTCTGGCTTTGATTCCTTCCTAACCCTCATAGCTTTACACAAATTATATAGCTTTCTACAGGTTTATACTCGTTTTGTGTATAACCTTGAGATCTCATCTAACCAACTTCCTCCTCCTTACTCAGGAAATTATTTTACGTCAATAACATCAGATTATATAAGTCCTTCCAGTAATGACTTCTTAGACCTGTTTACTTTGTCATTGCTCTTCCTTCCCACTCGGGTGGTCATTTGCTATTTGACCTGAACTTTGACAGGTAAGGAGATGTCATGGGTGAAGAAGAGACACGCTCTGGAATTCATCAGCTGTCACAGAGCATTTGAGTAAAGGAAAGATAAAATGAGATGTGTGAACAAATGACCAGGTCTTAACTCCCTAATAGAACCCTGTAGAGAAGGTTACAATATCCAAGTACTCCAGGGAAATAACTAATGAATCTTTCTTCAGTTCAGTCATGTTTCAAGAAGCAATTGCCTGAGTTACTAAGTGCTTGAGACTGCTTCAGTAATTGCAATGATTTATTTTATGCATCATCATAACTACAGCACTAGGTCAGGAGGACTTGCGCCTTATGGATGCCTTGAATTTTAACACTGACATTGGAGTATTAGGAGTCTGCAATCGGAAACACAGAGACCGCAATGATTTGATGGGGAGGGGGTGGAGAGTGAAAAGAAAGACAAAGTCTTTAAAATCCTAGCAACTAAAACATTAAGTTTCTGTTAGATTTTTATTCAAAGGAATTATAGCTTCAGGTGATCCAAAGCCGAAGTTGCTTACTTTTTCCTCTGCTCTCTTAAAATGCAAGTGACCACAAACTAACACTCCTGAAGATCTGTTAGGACTTTTTTTTCCAGTGTAAGAAACGAATGTGCAGTTAATAGTGTTAAGTATCCACTCACTGAAGACAAAAACCATATTGTCTCTGTCTTATACCTCTGTCTCTTCCAGAGGAAACTCTCCCTGTGCAAAGCATTTCTTCATTTACCTTCTGTCTCTACAGGAGCAGTGGCTGCCTGTTAACAACCAGCAAAGAGGGGGACAAGACCTTAGGCCTATGAGCATTTACTTGACATAAGTACACTATTTACATACAGCTCTTCACTTGACCCACCAAAACAATGCTGCATCAAATTGTATTTTGTGAGGACAAGCATCCTCAAATCAGGATATGTTTGCACAGCAACAAAAAGGTTTGTTTAGCAGCTTCTCCAGCATCCCTATCTTCCTGACATTACTTAAACCCCGTCCCCAGTCATCTTTCCTTTTAGCTGTGTGAGGCTTCACTGGCACAGGTCATTTTTAGGATAATGATAATTTAAAGTGCTGTCATCACCAGAACTTTCAGGCTATTTGAAGATCTTGATGCCAATTCCCCTCCACCTCCATAAACTTTGAAGTGTTCCCCGCCATGATGACTGAAGTAACAGCACTGCTAACCTTCAGCACTGTTTTTCCAATTACTGTGTTTCAAGGTTAGCAATGTGGAAAATAGTGAACTAACCCAGTTTTCAAGGTCAAAATAAAAACACGCAGCAATGATAGTCCACAGTAACTTTCATTCATTTGGTATTCAGGATGCATTCTTTCTGAATATCAAATCACAAAATCATTGCCAATTCATCAGATTTTAAGCTTTAACTTATTAAAAATTAGACTAAGCTAAAAATAAAATGCAGTTTTCATCTGATCTGATTAAGATGTTTCTGTACAGCATGATCTAAGCCTCTAATTACCTTTATCTCCATATTATCTTGTTATTTCAATATAAGCAAATTCATAACAATGCATTTTAATGGAAAATACTCATATACTAAAAAGTGGTAAAGCAATAGAAGTCAAAAAGCTGTATGCCAAGATGCTAAAAATGAAAATGTTTCTCTATGTTGTGTATGCCAGGCAAGTAAGAGCTCACACAACATTTGGCAGCGATTTCAAATGATGAAGCAACTCTTTGGGGCTTTCATTTTCGTAAAAGCCCTAGTCTATTTAGAGCTAGCTCCTAGCTCCTTGCCCTTAACAGTGCAATACAGATAAAGTTCATTAAATATATTGTCTAAGGTAGGAAAGTGAAGAAGTTTTGCTGTTGCAAGCACTTAATGTGTACATGGCAAATTGGAAGGAAAAACAAAAAGTAAAAAGGTTTGGAACAAGATATTTGTTATAAAAGCAAAAGTGATATGGGCATATTGATATTATATGTTGTGCTGCATTAGCAAAATTGCCCAAATGAAGAATTCTCAGAATGGGAAGTATTATTAGCTCTAAATCAATAGGATTTTTTTCAAGCAGGCTGGGCATCCAACCATTTGACGCAGATCCTTTCCACGCACGAGAGCACTGGAATACCGGAAAATGCAGCATTAATGAATTACAAGGAAAACTGCAAACGCCTATGATTCTATAGTTAATTTTCACATTATAATGGTCAAGCAACTTCTACAGCTTGTTGATATTTCTGCTGGAATGCTAAACCCTTACTTCTTCTAACAGCAGGTAAGACATTAATTTCTACCATAATTAAAATGAGTAAATTGTTTTGGGTTTTTTTACCATTTCTATTCTTAGAGGATCCTTAATACATATTGAATAGCACACAAATTAAAAACTAATAGCATTTTAAAACAACAGTCATATGTGTGACTTACTGTATAGCTTTTGTCTAGTACAAATATTTACTATTTACATGTCACTGCAATGAAAACAGTATGTGTCAATTCGTTAACCAGTAAATATTAGACAGCATTTAAGTGCATTTCTACAGCAGCTGAAAAGGAAAACGGTGTAGTGGTATTGTAGCCAAAAATAGTACAAAACTAAGTTTTTCACCAGGGAAGAGATAGTCATGTCTGTACATATACATACGCGTGCCTGTGTAACAGCTGAGAGTGGGAGAGTGAGAACAGATGAATTACAGGGAGCATACAGCCACCCAGTGCAAGAACAGAGCAACTCTCTTCTACGGATGGCTGCAGATCCCACGCAAATTAGCACAGATACCCACAGCTCTGTTGCAAAACTGGAGCATGTTCCTTCATTCCTGCATAGGTTCCTACAAGGAAATGTCTAAAATGTAATAAGAGAGGCAGATTTCTAGGGGTCTCCTGAAACGAACGCTGTAGCTGCTTCTCTGGAAAAAAAAATTAATAAAGGCCATCTTTAAGAAAGTACCTGATTTGGGGGTCCCACATTAAAAATCTGTCACCTGAAGCAACCTGTTCAGACTTTAAAAGGGAAGCTGCTTCAACCTATCTATAGCATCCTTCAGCCAGACAGTGCACTCTTAACTACTCGAACACCACATCAGTGTGGTAGACCATCCTGAGAGTCTATGTTCATGATGTTCCTGAAAGCAGGAAGCAGCACTTCCATGTACAAACAAGGATCTGAGTCATAGAGACATTTGGTCATTAGCCTAAGGTCTCGGACGAAGCTCCCAAGTCCCTGTCTGACACCCTAACTCCACTACCCATCTTTACACTTCAGCGAGGCAGCTATGGTTAACATGGACATACAAACAGTTACCCACCAGATAACCCAGTGAACAGACAGCCTGCATCTATCACTTCTTCCATCAGCAGGCACTGGATGGAGAGCAGGGAAAAGGTGACATTCACAGCCCTTGACGTCCCCACACAAGTTTGTACAGGTCTCAAATGTGATGCCTGAGATTCAGATTTTGATCTGATGAACTGAAAGGCAGATTGAAACTTTTCAGAAAATGCTACATGAAATCCTGATGCAATCTGAAGAGAGGAGAAGGAGAGGAGTGTCAGAACAGATGCGTCACCAGGAGAAAGCAGCTTCTTTATGTTACCAACTAAGAGTGTGTGTAAATGACTGATTACTCTACAGCGTGAAAAAAAAATCCATAAGTAGTCCTTGTAAGCAATCAGCTTTGCTTTTGGTAAGGTTTACAGTCTATTTAATGAATAAATACATGCACACATAGGCACATATCTCTACAGAAGGACAACTGTGAGCACCCAAAGTTCCTTGGTGGAAGAAGATTCTGCCTTGGTGAAATCCTGGGAAAGGTCCCGGCTGTAGGATGCCATCACCTGCAATGTGTAAGATTTGATGGGTTCCTACTGGGGCATTGAGCATTGCTCAGACTTCTGTGGAAAATCTTCTAATGCCAATGACAAAGCAGGTAGGACAATCCTGCACCCAGGCTTAATTTACTACTTAGGCCTCTGTGGGGAACAGGAGTAAAGAATTCGCTGCAAAGAGAGTTTTGGTCAGAAGCTCCATGCTTTTTTTACACAAGTTCATAAAATCTAGGAAACCAAAAAGAAATCAATACAGCCCAATGATTAGCTCACTACAGGTATACTGTACAGAATGAGAGATTATTTAGGCAGACTGAATCAATGTGTTGATTCTACTGAAAAAATTCAGGGTTTACACATGAGGAGACAAAGCCAGAGCATTGGTACACTTTCCAGCCATTTGCCATCCACACAAGGAAACTCAGCCCTGAATGTATCCAGTTTTCAGCTTGAAACCCCAACTTTGCATGCGAGAACTGAAATTCTGGTCTCCTCCCTCCAGCCAGTTCTGATTAGTATCTTCTCCCATGACCCTGACCACATCAATTCTCTCTGCTAATCTGCTAAATATGGCCAAACAGCATATTTTGCAAAGACTAAATTGATTTAATTGCTGCAGTTGTATCCACATACATGTTTTAAAGGTTCTTGTGGTGAATAATCCCCTACTTGCAATATTGAAAGTATTTGATTAAAAGGCCTAAAGTGATATTGTATTCATTGAATAAATATTAGTGCCTCTAAAAAGGGAAGAGACGCTGTGATACAGCAACCAAACCGAAAAGGTGATGCACATTCACATTCTGAGCTTATCTCCTACTCTACCAAAAGAGCAGGTTCTCCTTTCTTCCTCCCAGCACTGGGCTAAGTAGAAACACTCCTGATAGAGCACGCAAAGGTCTAATCCCCTCGCCTCCCAGAGAAAATGGAGGTGAATTACAGGATGTTGCTCCCAATTCAGCCACTCCAGGTGAGACAGCAGTGTCAGCCAGGCTGGCAAGGGACAAAGCTGATGCACAGCACAGACAACAAAGGAATGTGAGCATTGCATGCCTTTCTCTTGATCAAACGGGCCTATGTAGTTCAGCATCACCCCTTGTTCAGGGTTTACCCTTCTTCAGAGCTTAGAAATCCATCTAAGGTTTGATCTCCAGCAAGCTGTTAAAGGAAACACCAGCAGCTATTCATGCTCTTCCTGAGTTAGGTCATTCTATTATTTTCCAAGTCATTAAATGAGGCTAAAGTATCTTTTCCTGCAACCAGCAACTGCTGCCGCTCCCACACGTCAGGGCCTTCCCTGCTTGGATGTACACGTTCCAGCCAGTGACAAAAAAAGCTGGGAATTGCCTGAAATCAGAAAATATATTCGAGGAAGGTCGCAAAGTAATTTCTAATTTCAAACCCTGTTTCATGTTTCCACACGAAACATCTAATTAAAACTTTTCACAGGGTAGTTAAAATGAAATCCATGCATATGCACTTGAGACCTCATTTTCACGTGCTGTGAATTAGAATATAGGAGGTGCTGCACACAGCAGTAGAACACTAATCGAGGAAGGAGAGAGGAATACCTGCTTTGATTTAGAGGAAGACAGTCAGCAAAAATACCACTAATCGCCCGGGTTTTCATTCCTTTGCTCTTTGAGCTGCCACATACAACCAGGAAAAATGAATGGAAGCAGTGTATTAACTGCTACCAAATCAGCATTCTCCACAGGTGACCGTGTGTCAAGCACATCTTGCAAAATGCCACTACCTTCCAAGGCTATAGTACAATGAAAGCATTAGACCCTAAGGGCTATACCCTGCTCTCACCAAAAAATACCTATTAACATCAGCAGGAGCTGAATTAAGCTTTAAAATGCAGGCACGGTGAGTGACAGAATGGTCATAGCAAGGTTTGGAGATTTTAGGGATGTTTCATGATTAATAAAACCTGGGAAAAAAGAAGCCTGCCAAAAAAAAAATACAAGGTCAAGTTGCCTTTCATTTCTTGCTGTGAAGGAGGCTTCAGCAATGGAGGCAGAGATAGACACTTTACAGCTGCCTCTTTTCCAAAAAGCCCTCAGTGCAGATAGCCTGACTTTGGTACAGGGGAGGCAGCTGAATGTACAGGAAATGCCAGAATGCTCCAGGTGGTCGCCAGAGCCTGTCTGCGAGAACAAATGCCAACAAACACTGGTGGCATTTATTCGAGTGAGGTCCTGACACAGGCTGTCAGATCTCTGCGGAAACCAAGCTTGCTCTGGCAGCTGGGGAGGGTTGTGGTGCCAGCCCAGCAGCACCTGGTATCAAAGGATGCCTCACCGACTCCAGAGCATCCTGCCACTGGTATCACAGTGACAGACTGACCTTAGCATAGCGTGCAGATCTTACTAAAGACATGCTCTGGTGCAGTGTCTACTAAAAACAGGAGCAAACCTTGACATGTGGAGACATAGTCACCTGTTTAATTCTACTGGCCACATATATCCTGCATTACTGGCTCAAATCTCCATTTCAATGAAACTGAAGATTCTTGCTGAACTTATTTGGGAGAATAGGAGGAAAAAAAGAAAGGAAAAAAACCAAACAAACAAAAACAAGAGAGACCTGAAGCACTGATTTTATGTTTTTGTCATATGACTGATCTCCGGGCAGGCCACCATATCTGAGGCAACTTCCAAGGAGGATGACGCAGTGGACAGCCATCAGCATCTGGCTTATCAACAAAGTTTTCCAGTTATCTTGGCTGCTTCTTCTCAGCCAGGACCACAATGTGAGCCAAAGCCAGATGCCTCTGACTGGTTTAGATAAAACAATGAATAACTTAAAAGAGCTGAAAAGTGAAGAACAAAACTACTTCTGAAATTCAAAAAGTGCTTGGAGTTTCTGACTTAAGTTTGCATGGTATATACTGAAAGCATTATAAACTTTCCTTTTTAATCTTCACGAATTTAGATAACAAAACCTCTAATTTGACAGACAGATCCAGGCACTTGTGTTAGTCAGAGTTCCCAGGACAAACACAGAAGTAACTGTACAGAAGTAGACAGCAGGATTCATCCACTGTATTATCAGCATAACTGGGAATTTATCAATGTCATAAATCAGAAAAATGGAGAAAAGAACATTCAGAGCATCAACAAATGTGTTGATCATAGGAAGAGAAGAACAGAACAGTAAACTGAAAACTGGAAAACAATAGAGCAGGTGTTTTGAATTCATAAACTAATAATTTCTACTTCTTTAAAGCAGAAAATGACAGATTAATTCTACATAAAACCTTTGACAGATAAATAGGTAAGTGGTTCAGAATCTGGAGAGAAACACAGCAGTAGAGGACAGCGACAACCTGCAGATGAAAGCTTTATGAGAATTTCTCTGCCTTTTCACATTGATATATGGAGCAGAAGGCAGAACCATGGAACGATGTTTTCAGTGTTGGTGCTACTAGGAACAGTGTAGTCTCACTGCCTGCAAAAAACAGCAGTCCTATCCTCTCCCTGCTGCTGGATGCTGACCTCCAGTCGGCATTCACCCCCAAACCACAAGGGAAACTGATCCAGTTGGAAAACAACCCCACTGGAAAGGTGTATTTATTTTAGTTTTCAGGTGCATTATTCCCTGTGTGTCTTCACAGAGCAGCACAACACAGGGCAGCTCAGAGACAGGGACAAACAGTTGGGGCAGGGATGCTGCCAAGGGCACATCAGCAAAAGCGATGCCCAAGGACCCAGAGACTGCAAAATGACTGCAACTGCTTGGCCTTGCCTCAGCTATGCTCAGGTTTTTTAAAAAATATCCCTCTGGCCCTCAGCAGTTCAAAGTCCAACCCACTTAGAGCTTGCTGGCATCCCCAAACCACCTCTCAAGGATCTCAAAGCAATTCATCGATATTCATTAACCACTGCAGGGTTTATAGCACAACTTCAAGGTCCTACATGTTTAAAGACCCATTTTATGTCTTGGTAAAGAAAGGTGCAGAGAAGTGGCATGATTTAAAGAAGGTTACATATTAAATAACTGACAGGTTCAAAAATAAAAATTCAATGTTCTGGCTCCGAGGTTTTAGTCTGCTAAATACCACGTGCCCTTTTTACCCAGCCCAGCAGCCAAAGCATTGTCCCATATAAGAATGAGTCACCATCCCATGCCAAAGAAAGCCCAGTGTGCAAAATGTGTATGTGGAATTTCCTTCTATACAAAGTAGTTTAATATTACAGAATAAATCAAAAAGGAGCAAATTAGGCTTTCTTTTCTTTTAAACACTAGGCCAAGCATCTGGAGGAAAGAAAGTATTACGGGAATAAGTAACTTGGCTCAAAGGAATGGAGTGAGCTTCCCACTTCAGAAGTTCCTCTACTGTGCGCACAACACATCATGTAAGCACAAGCACGACTCCTCTCAAGTGCTTTATTTTTACAGGAAGAGGAACCATATCATTTCACTACAATTTTGCACTCCTGGCAAGAGGGCATTTTCCTCCAAAACTTTGGCCACATTAAATAGACCCAACAAAAGGAACAGCAAGCCCTCTTAAAAGTGTATAGTAAATAAATATACTTTTCTTATTATTTTAATAGAAGTGTTGCAAAAGACTCAAAGAAACCTTTTCCTAGCAGCAAAACAATCCCAGTCCTACATCTGAGCAGGAGAATCTTTATCTCTGGCAAACATTTTCCATTTCAAAAAGATGCCTATGCTTGTTCTGCACTGAAAAAAAAACAATTAATCCTAGGACCTGCAGAAGTCTTTTCTTCTCAGCAGATAAAGAGGTTGACTTATGAAGAACAGGTGATCACCTGGGGCTATGCATTCATTCCAGCAGATGAAAGCTCGACCATCTGGAATAGGACACTCACTCCAGAACGTGACAGAACGAGATTCAATTCCCTGTTCCTCCTGATTCAGACCTGAGACTTGAACTTCAGGTTACCTCCACAGCAAGCACGTACCTACCTCTTAAGTACTTACTCGACACGGAGCTATAAACTGACAACCTCATTGAGACTCTCTTTTTTTCTTGGCTTATAGTTGAAGACTAGGTCAAAATTATAAACTATTTCTTACCCTGTTACAATTCTCTCTGCTAGCACTGATGGATCTAAGAGATAGGAAGGGAAACAGCAGATTTGTGTGCTGACTTGCTAAACCTGTTCTGTTTCAATTACTTCAGACATCTATACCATCTCATGGCTATTCAAGCCACAAAAGTTTCTGCAAAAACTTTCACTGTGCTATAGTTGTTACGTTCACTTGATCCATACATCTGCAAGAAATGCAGAATAGCCAAAAGCAATGAATCTGGACTCAAGGTACCCAATAGATCTGTCCCAGCCAAAACAGATACAACAAAAGTAGCAATGATTTCTTTAAAAGGAAAGCACAGTTTTCAGTCACTGACTGCATTCAGATGTCATTTGATGTCATCATTTTAAAGAATATTTTCCCATTGGAGCCCTGATTACTGACCCTCAATTCAACAGTACATCAGCACAAGGCCACAGCTTTGTCGAGGTAACACAAACTGCAGTTTGGGACATGTCCTGACATTCGTTCTTGTCTCTTTGCAGGCATCCAGCTGGACAGGTGGGTGCACCCTAAAATAACCTTAATGTGTCATGGCTGAAATTTCCTCAAGAAATTCCTCAGTCGTGAGTAATCCATACAACCTGAGGGTCTAAATCGTTAATCTTTTGTAAGCCTTTTAACAGCTTCAGCCTAACCACTAACCTGCTTCAATGAGCAAATCATCTGTCTTCTTAATGAGACCACTGATTGCAAAAGTTAGTAAATTAACAAAACTGTTCTTGGGTATCTGTTTTCCTTCTGAAAATGCAACTGTCCCCTTACAATATAACTCTTTCATCTTAAACTGGCTAAGTCACGGAATCAATACATTCAAGCTGTATGTACTTATATAAACAGTACATAACTCTAATTAATATATACATTAATCTGTAAAGGGATTACAAGGTGGATTTAGGAAACATTCCTCTCGCCACTGATGCATGGAAGTACTGGAAGAGCCCCAGCCTAAAATATAATTTATAGAGTTGAATAAATGAATTCATATTCTTTAGTTCTCTAATGAACACATTAGAGAATTTTAAATTTCCTTTGAACATTATTGTCGATTTGTAGAATATTCAGCTGATCTGACCATGGAGTCACCATCCCTGGAGGCACTGAAAAGATGGGTAGATGAGGTGCTTAAAAACATGGTTTAGTAGTGGACAGGTTATGGTTGGACTCAATGATCTTAAAGGCCTTTTCCAACCAAATTATTCTAGGATTCTATGAAAACATTACTATTATTTTATTTCTTTTTCAATACATTGAATCTCATTGTAGGAATGCAACAGCACAGTGAAGTAGTTTATCTGCCTGTTTAGAAACTTACTTGTTACTATTTACTTTCTGCTCATTAGCAAAACTGAAGTTTTAGGAAACCTAACACATATGGTAGGTTCAATGCCTTAATTAAGAACCTTAATCTAACACATTAACAAGTGAGAATAGGGGGGAAAAAAATCACTATAATTTAGTTTTTGTTTTCCTCTGCAAATCTGTGAGAACCGTTAGAGCACTTTGCAAACATTACATTCACCAGAGAGGAAGCTGGCACTGTGTGCTACAGAGCAATCTCAAGTTCCAATATTCCAGTCTAGCTTGGTCACAGCAACCATGCGGTGCCAGAAACAAATAAGCAGCTCACTAATATGGCTTGTGCATAAAACTTCTTAAATTATAGATTTTTCCAGAACACTCTTTTATCCAGACCATGAATCTGAAAAGAAATTATAGCATACCAGAAACCTGAAATAAGAACAATATGGACTTTCTGACTTGGGTGCTTAAAGCATGAAGTAAAAATGTATGCATGTACAAAATCATCACATATATACCCCAATTTTAGACCCTCCAGAACACATCCAATCTGAAGGAATCCCTTCTCTCTGCCCACGATAGCTCCAAACCAAGCTGTTTCCTCCAGTAAACCACCCAGCTGTCACTGATTTTTTCCCTTCCAGACCATCTGCTTTTTCTGAGAAAAAATAATTAAATTTAATCTCTTTCTGAACCAGAGACCCAAACCAATCCATGTTTCACCCGCCCATTGTGGGCTACCGATCACAGCCTCTACCACCACACCCTGAAGAATACAATTAGGTATTTTATCTGCAAAAAAACTTTGGAGGACCAGACTCTTGTGCGTCCACACGTCATCTACCTTTCCTATATGAATTATGAAGTTCTGCCCTCAAACTCAGATAAAGATGGTGATTGCTGTTAATGCTGGAAAACAGTATGAGGTTCTAGTCTTAAGAGACCTGCTTTAGCAGGTAGCAATAGCAGAGCCACAGCTCCATTGCCCTGGCATTTCTACATGGGTGGGAAACTGCACATGTAGATAGGAAGCATGCATATACACAATTCTAACCCTGTGTTCAAGTTATTTTTCCTTTTTTGCATATTCCTAGAGAACTCCACTTTGGCAAAAATTCCCCCTTGGCCATCTTCGAAAGCGCAGCTTTACTTTCAGGTGGGTTTCAAAGCCCTCAGCCTCAAAGAGCGACATTACCCTGCAAAAGAGCATCATTTCTGCTATGAGATAGCCCAGCTAGTGGCTCTCCAAATGCAGGGAAAGGAGTTTGGTGGGTTATTTGCATGTCTCATTTACAGACCCAATGTCATCCCTTTGAGGAAGGCAGATCATCTGTGAAAGTTCAGTTTGAGCTCCCCAGGAGGGAAAGCTGGTGAAAGCTCTAGTGCAGGGATATTTGCTGAGAAATGAGGGTCCTGCAGAGAACGTGCAGAGCCATTCCATTTTATTGCCTACGTTACCCATTACTCTGTGTTTCTAAGAAAGTAATGTAAGAGTAAGCGATGATTTTTTTTATTTTTTTTTAAAAGATGAGCATGCTACACATCACTTTGTAAGGACACCACACCCTGGATATGCTGTTCTTTTAATATTTACAGTGAGCACAAGGGACTGGGCAGTAATCTCATGCCAGTGAATGTGCTATCAGGTCCGTAGTAACAGGATGAGACGGGGAGGTCAGAATGCCTGCATCTGAGCAGTACTCACTGCAACCCAGCCTGCTGCTTTTCTCCTCAGAGAAGAGAGAGAACAGCTGCCCGGAGCAGCGAACACTGCCCAGCCAGCCAAATCCTGCCACTTGCACATGTGCCAGAGCGGCACTCGGACCACTGGGGAGGAAGGGAGGGAGAGGAAGGGATGGGAGCTCACATCTTCCTGAACGTATGTGACACGCTGCCCCCACCACAGCAAAGCGTGAGCTTTTTCCAGCAAAAGTAAATTGCCTGAGTCAGCTAAACTGAGAACCCCATGACAGACCTTGCCTATGTTCAGTAATGCCTTCTTGGCGACTGTTCCTAATGAAATCCATAGACTGGTGGGGGGCTTGGCAAATACCAAGGGCTCTTAAATCTGGTCATGGGCTGCCTGGACCATAGGGAAGAGCCACATCACCCCTCGCCCTACAGAAACCAGCGATGCACAGAATGGGTTGGGGAGAACACACTATGACTCATTAATGGCAGTGTTAGCACTAAGACACTTCTCACCCAGAAATAAAGGGCACATAAGGAATGACCTGTGCTTCTGTACTCCTTTAGAAAACATTTCTCTTCCCTGCCACCTCCCTAGGCCTAAAGGCACATCTCTGCCCAAAAGCCGTAACTGCTGCATTATGCCGCTCAGCATGGATGTGAGCAGCTCTTGCTAAACTGAAGTCACTCATGTCCTAAATAGAAGCAATTGCTAAGTGCCATACTTTTCAAAGGAGAAGAAAAGCTGAGCACTTACTTTCCTTTCCATTTTTGGAACTGTACTGTAATCTGTGCAGCTACAGAGCTGCAGCTGACACCACATCACCCTTTTCAATGAGTGGAGTAAGCAGCAAAATTATCCACTGAATTTCTGGAGTATCAGTCCCGACATTCCTCTCTCCCTTATGCCCACAGCATCTGTAATCTTGCTTCCAAATCCAGAAACACAATTAGAAACCTTCCTTGGCTTAAAATCTTCTTTACTTAAGCACCTAAACTTTTAATTGTGCTTTGCTGATACGGTTTAAAGATATATGGAAATTCTGCCAGATGTCCACAGCTAACGGATCAGCTGAGAAACAATTCAATCTCGGGGATCTGAGCCTGGCTAATTACCCTCCTCCCTCAAGCACACCTACTGATACAATTACTTATTTAACTACACTAGATCAGACCCTCTACGCTGCCGAAGAGAACAGCATGAAGCTCTGAAATAAGGTTTCGTCTTTCTCTTTTCCTTTGTGCAGTCTTACTTCTGTAGGAATGAGCTTGCAGATGAGCTGAAAAGCATTTATTTTCTAAAGCACATGCTTTTTTTCTACTGTCCAGTGAGAGCAGAAACAGGAATAAATTACATCTACATTATAGCGAGACAGATGAAGACTAGGTGGAATTTTTGTTGATTTTTTGCAGCTCTTATCCTGGGCACCTTGAGATGAATATGCAATCAGAATAAAAATCTTTACAAGGAGAACAAAATTAGGATACATTATGCTTTAAGCAGAGCAGTCAAGTTTTACTGCATTTTCAATCCAGTTATTAACATCTGAATAAGTGCTTTCAGAAGCAATAAACAGAATGCTGCTTTCTTCAGTGTAACTTTTAGTTGAAAAGACAACTTTTCTTAAGAAACTGCTGAATTAATTTAGTGCCCAGCCCTGCCCTGTATCCTGACAATTCCCTACCCAGACCATTCTTTTTAAATCACATTGAAAAGCTCTAGCCAATGCTTGCATCCAATTATACCAGCCGCAAAGTAATTTTCTTTAAGACAATTTCAAGTAAGTACTTCAAGCACTCATTCATACCTTATACTTTATTTAAATACACCCTCAACCCCAAATATTTCATAATCACTAACAACAATTTGGTAGAAAGCATCCTGAAATCATCTGCTATTTCCTATGTGTGTAAGATACTAATAACAGTAACTGACAGTTAATGACAACATAATAATTTAAATGTGTTTACAATTATTGAACTGAACGCACTTTGGAGAAATGTAAATGCCAGAGGAGAGCAGCTACAGCTCCATGACTAATGTGTGCTCTGGATTCTGACCATCAGCTTTGCTATTTCAGTTTTGTGACCTAAATCTCCCTCCCCTACCAGAAACAAACAAAAAGCCCCAAACAAGAAATGTCTTACTTGTTCTGCCTTCTCCAGTGGTTTTCTATCAGCCTGCAAAAACTGGCAGTTTTCTCTCGCCAGCTTCTGGACCAGCTCAATCCGTCCGATGTCATCTCTTCCCTGGAGCTTGCACAAAACCCCTGTCTTAAGGGTGGGAGAAAGAGCAAACAGATACTTAAATCCACAATCCCAGGACATGACACTGTCACAAATTGCAACCTTATAAGAAATGCATCTGTTTTCTCATATTTGCGGTACTTCGGTGCTGCTTGCTGAACACAAACAAGTTGCTGCTTCCTGGGAAACAACTGGAGAGCAGCTGAGGCACATCCAAATCTCCAAATGTATCTACTTTGGAGGGACGAAGGCAGGGCTAACTAACTCAACTGCTCCTCTGCCTGTGACTACCAGATACGCTGTGTTTTATTTGTTCCTGTCAGCCTGTTTCCTGTTACATAAGAGAACAAGAGCAAAAGGTTAAAAACTCATGGGAAAGTTAGCCAGGAACAGCCTTGGAAAAAGAATGAAGCACAACACAAGTCACTCCTAAAAATAACAGGCTACGGCTCCCCCTGCTCCAGCTCCAACCATTTTTCACATATGCAAGCCATAAGAAACAGTTGCACCATGTTTATTTACTCTGTAAATAACAAAATTTATTTATTAAAACCAATATATCTTGGTTTTGTTTAGGAAAGAAAATGAGATTTGCTTTGAAAACTATGTTAGAGCTTTTTTTGGGGGGGGGCTAATATTCTGCCAGTTATTCAAGCTATGCCAATAGTATTCTGTCAAAACATTCAGCATTGGTTGTTTTATAAAAGTGCCTTATATAAAGACGGATTCAGGCTTGCACACAAGCACACCAGACCTATCACAAAGTTACCTGATGAGGGCTAAATCGTTTGCTGCAAAGTCAGCAGCTAATATCACTAACCATGACTTGATCATGGATATAGCCTCCGCCTCTACGTAACTGAGACCTGGCTCAATTATACACCACGACTTTTATTAGCGCAGATGTTTCCTGACGGGAACAGCACACGCCTTGGGAGGGCCAGGCATGTGGCATGGCTATGGTATTGCTACATGACACTAAAGGAAATCTGCAAGTAAACCTGTTTCCCCACTTCCTCCACTGTTTTCCTTCTGCTGTTCATCCTGAGTTTAACTGCATTGGTATCTACTCCAAAATCCATAGAACATCTCATGAGCGGGGATCAAAATGCACTGATCGTTAACCTACAGTGCCACGGAGGCTCCATTCCTTTGCCCTTGAGAAACTCCTACCATGACAGCTGAAGGTGTGAAAGTGCCCACCTAAACCATTCTACAGTCTGCTGGTTTCTTCAAGGAAGTGGGAAATGTGGGCTAAGGTTTCTTCAGCGGAGGAGGAAAACAAATCTACTTTCCAAGTAAGTGCTTTAACAGCAATGGAAAAATCAGGTGCCACGACCAAATCCAAAGAGTCATCCTTCCTGACTTATTTGAAAGAAACTTTTACATGCCTACATTCCTTGAGTGTGGATGAAGGCATCTCCTCACAAGCCTGGACCAGACACTTGTGCTCTGGAGAAGGAAAGGATTTCAGATGCAGCCTGTGCTTTGCATGCCCTACGCTTAGTCCCTAGCGTCCTGAGGCACCCAGCTTTCCCACATAAGGAATCTAAGCACCTAAGGTACCTAACGTCAGAAGTCCACCAAGAAAATAAGGAATTGCAGCACTTAACCTGATCGTCCATGCATTTACTATGAGCTCCTGAACTTCTAAACCAAGGACATAGATTTATAAGCCAGTTCTGCTATCATTATCACCTGTACATAGAAAGTGAGACTGATTTTGTCATATATGGAAGAATATACTGAACTAGTTAAAAATGGTTAGATGAGTTGTTTCCTAAATTCACCTGTTTCTTCAGTAATTTCATCAGGGAGCCTAGGCAATTGCCATAGACTTGACTGAGGTCAGATGTCTGCACTTAACAACACTTTGGTGGCTCAGGGACATCAGCTAGATCCAAACCTGCCTATTCCATGGCTTCAGGGTGCTTCTATCAGAGAGTATAACCTCTATGTGCTGTAATCCCCCCACGCTTGTAGGCTAAGGACAATTCAAAGTGCTATTGCCTATTAGGGCTCTGGGACTACAAAGATTTACAGTCTCTCTGGGTCTGGGACCTGACTACTGTGGAAGCACTTTTCACACTTTCATGTTCTGCCCAGACAAGTCAGACCACAATCCATGAGTGGCACAGATGGCTACAAGTCCTTGTCTTCAGTTGTCAGATGGACACCAACAGAAATGCAGTATTCACTCTGCTCAATAAATATTTTCTGATCTTCAGTGTATGAAGCAAGCTGAGGGAGGGGCATTTCATTTTGCAGGGACCAAGTGGCTTCAGTATGTTCAAGAGGAATAAACATCCCAGAGAAAGACAACTTTTGGAACATGTGTGCACTGCTCTCTTTCACTCTTTACCCTCTGCCTGTGTTCAGACAGCATCTTGTCGCTTTCTGCATGGATGAGCACCCCTGGGAAAAAGTAACTCTGGATGCAAGCCCATTAGGCCTGCCACAAATACTGCCTGTATTCAAATTGGCAATTTCATTGAAGAATCATATTGTCCTGTTTCACATAAAACTGCCAAAAAGAAATCTTACATTTTAACATGTCCCCTCCTCCCCAACGATGCCTTAATTTAAAGAACTGCAAGGAAGATGAAAAAACATATTTATCATGTTGGGTTTCGAGAGGTTAAAAAGTCAACCAAAAATTTTCTGAGAAGGCTAAGGTATTACCAAGTTAAAGGTACATGCTTGGCTCTGGGAGTAAAGAATGCATTTGAAATACAAAAGACTATACATGTTTTGGCATAATTAAGAAGAAAAATATGAAACCCTCACTTTTAATTGATTTCTTCAATTATGCTGACTTTCTACGATAAATCTTTCTGCTAAATACTTATAAGAAAGCATCCAACTAATTAGCTAATTGATGACAGCTTCTAAACGCTGTTTGGGAAGATGTTTTGAGGAGTCTCCTATTACTGGTCATTTTCACTTATCAATATAAATTTAATTTTCAAGCAATACCTTTGAAGCTGATAGACAAAAGGGTAAAGGCAAGCTGCCCTATTTGCTACGTGCAATTTCAATTTGTATTTTGTGCAGGAGCAGAGTTTCCAGAATCCCGCATGCCCGAACAATGGTGCTTAGTCCTCCAATTCAAGTACACCAACAGAGATACAAGAACTAACTTATGCAAAGGTGAAAATCACGAAGTTGCATATTTTAACTGGTTTCAATTTAATGAATTATAAAAGAATGTAAGAGCTTTATAGCAAGGCTTTACTACCATTCACGGCACAAAATTACTATAATTAAAGGTGTTTATGCAGTATTTCAAATGAAATTAAAAGTTTAATGAGAAGGAAAGTAAATTAGTCACTACTGAGGTTGGAAAAGCAAAGATGCTGACAACACATTTCTTTTTCAGCACATCCATTGGAAAACATTCCCTCTGCAAAGGCCATAAATGAACACACTAGCAGTGGCATGGAGGTGAATTAAGACATCCCTAGGCAGACAGGATAGGATTTTTTATGTACATTATTTACATTGCTTATAGCATGCTCATGTTTAAAAAGCCCTGTACCAATTTTTTTCCACACTTTTACCAGTTTTGTCAACTGACTCCAATGCAAGTCAAGCCTTCGTGCCGCAGAGTTGTGTTTAGAGCAGGCACCATGCCCTTCAACTCTGCTAACAGAAGAGGTTTGTTTCTTTTCCACTGCATGTCTGTCTCCTTTTGTGTCTGGTGAAAACAACATAATAATTACAGGCATCACCTTTGATCAACCTGAAAACTTAAAACCATATGCCACTGCCTCAAAAGATCATTTGCCTTGCTCCAGTCACGTGCATGGTCTCACTGATGTGAAAAAAATAAAATAAAATAAAATTAAATTAAATT
>NW_010159612.1:0-1882 GCF_000695765.1 Mesitornis unicolor
GCTGCAGGCGGCGGGCTAATTAGGCCGGCAAGAAAATGAAATCCCCAGTTGCTGGCAGGAATAATTATGATGGTTCTATTAAAAATAGCGAAAAATAATAGATGCATTTCAGCTTTATTAAGACATTAGTAAAACAGGTCATGCTTTTGCTGTTCAAGCTGGTTCCTTAAGGAGCATCACGAGCCCAGGGGTTTCATACCCCCCAAGGCACAAATCCCACTGCTGCAGTGACCATCGGGGGACAGGGACAGGGACCCTCTTCCCTGCGGACTGCAGCGAGGCCATCCCAGACCCCCATAGACTTTGAGACCTGGCCCAAGACGCGTACCTTTGCCTGTATTCACCTGCCAAATGGGCCCCATTGACTTCCCATAAGCACTTACACGACTGGAGTAAAACCCCGTTAATATCGTCATGGCCAAGGTGGCGTCCAAACGGGTCACTGTTCCCAAAGTTGTACCTAGAGTTACTAACGCCGTGAGAAAACCAACATGCAGGAGAGCTGGGAAGGGCAGTGCTTTTAATTAATCACTCCTAATTGGCAATAAGCAAGACAACCTCATTGGAGGCAGAGGGAGACCTTAGGGGGCTGGATGAACCAACCGCGTTAGGAGGCGGCTGCAGTGACAGACGGAGAGATGCTGAGTTCAGGTGAGTTTATGCAGTGTCTCCACCAACAGGGGTTAAAGACGGGCTCCATCTATTTCCCTGGAGGAAGAGCAAAATACCAAGGGGAAGAAGTGAACATGAAGCTGGTGGAGCCCTTCTTGTTCAACTACAGCAACGAAACCAACTGGAGAGAGAACATCGACACGGTCATGGAGTGGTTCACGGTGAATGGCCTCGACTTCATCGCCCTCTATTTTGGAGAGCCCGACTCGACGGGACACAAGTACGGCCCCGAATCCACGCAGAGGAAGAGCATGGTGGAGCAGGTGGACAGGACCATCGGCTACCTGCGGCAGCGCATCCGGGAGAGCGGCCTGGAGCCAAACCTCAACCTGGTCATCACGTCTGACCACGGCATGGAGACCGTCATAAAGACCAACGAGATTCACATCCGCACCGTGGAGAACTTCACGTTCACGGACATCCAGTTCGAACTCTTAGACTACGGACCCAGCGGACTGCTGGTGCCAAAGGAAGGGAGGTTAGAGCACGTGTATTCGGTCCTGAAGAACGCCCACCCGAACTTGCACGTGTACAAGAAAGCAGACTTCCCAAAGCGATTCCACTACGCCAACCACCCCCGGATCACCCCGCTCGTGCTCTACGGCGACCCGGGATACGTCATCCATGGGGTAAGACGTGCACAGACACCTCTTACTGTGCTTTGGGGACTGCCTCTCTCCTCCCGTCCTTCCCGTAGCACCCCAGTACCCACTCGGCTTTACGCCTTCATCTTGATGGGTCTCCCTACAAACTGGTGGAAATTCCAGCTCTTTGTGTAAAGACTTCACTGCAGGCTGTGCTCTGGGGGTGACGCTTTTGGGCACTCACACCTCCTCTCCCTTCCAGAGGTTCAAGGTCCAGTACAACAAAGGGGAGCACGGGTTTGACAACGAAGCCATGAACATGAAAACCATCTTCCGTGCCGTGGGGCCGGCTTTCAAGCAGGGGCTGGTGGTGGAGCCCTTCGAAAGCGTCAACGTCTACGCCCTGCTCTGCCAGTTGCTGGGCATCACCCCCGAGCCCCACGACGGCTCCCTCGAGATCATGAAACCCATGCTGCGTGAGTTCGAGGGCATTGAGAGCACTGAACAGGCACCAGGAGACCTGGGTGAGCACCGGGAGAGCACGGCGGGCACCGGGAGTGCTGCGTGCGGCTGCACCGGGAGCGCTGGGTGCGCACTGGGAGCGCCGGGTGGGCACCGGGAGCGCT
>NW_010159613.1:0-1880 GCF_000695765.1 Mesitornis unicolor
TTTGTGTTCTTTGTTCTACGGGCAACAAACCTGCTTTACCTGCTGGCCCCAGGAGCAAAACCAGAGGCAGGGAGGAAAGAGGGGCAGCTGCCACCACCCCCATCACAGTGCTTTTGGTACTTGAACTCGGCCTGGGTGAGGAGCACCTGACACTGGTCAAGCTAAGTCACGCTGCAGACAAGCCTCCTACCAGGAAGCACTCCTCCACCTGTGGCCTCTAGCCTCCTTAGAATGCAATGCTCCCCTGCTTCATGTACTGCACCCAAGTGCCTTCATTGAGATGTGTGGGCAAGATATGCGACTGTTCATGCTTTGGCCACAGATACACCTGACCCACACATGACAGCCAGTAGACCTGGGCTGGTGTGCATGCCTCAAGAGTGCCAGCTGGCAATATCACTTCAGCCAGGGAATCACACAGAATCACAGAATATTAGGAGTTAGAAGGGACCTCAAAAGATCATCCAGTCCAACCACCCTGCCAGAGCAGGATCACCTAGACTAGGTGGCATGGGAATGCGTCCAGGTGGGTTTTGAATGTCTCCAGAGAAGGAGACTCCATAACTTCTCTGGGCAGCCTGTGCCGGTGCTCTGTAACTCTGTTGCAAAAATGGGGAAATAAATCCGGTCTTGTGAGGCCGGCACCGAATATGCAACAGACACAAGTCAGGAAACAAACAGTAATCGTTTATTTACAGCAACATTTACAGGTTCTTTTGGATTGCCAGTGATAAATTGAAAAACTACAGGTACACTAAAGGTTGTATAACTTATATAAAAACCAAGAATACACTCAGGGAAACCTAGAAATGAACCTGAGGAGGGAAACATAAAATACACTCAGGGAATATGAACCTGAGGAAAAATCATTCAGCGTTAGCTGAGGTAAATAATCTTACCCACGAGGTGACCCGAGTGGTGGGGGTGGAAAGGGAGCGAATTTGTCAATCCATCCAGTCATCAGTATGGTTCCTAGTTCGTCTTGTCCCCATTCTTGGTCCGAAATTGGGGTGATACTTATACTCAAACTTTTACATTACATCGCCAGGGCATACCTGCGGGTGGGGATGACTATAGACAATCTTATCAGTTATGTTAAATGTCACAGAGCCTGTTAATCCACACCTGCATGGGTAGAGGTAATGGTTCCTTTTGTCTGGGGCAGAAAGGAATGGGGGACTGGGACCACGAGGCCTCCGCCTTGTCTTACACTCCTCCAGGCATCTGAATAACACCAGATGTTGTTCTAGTGATGGTTGCCGTCTCACCCAGTGTCTACAACCTCACCCAATGCTTGGTTTCATGCTTCCAGGCTTCCATGCAGCTACCTGGTGTATGTGACTTGGACTTTACGATTAACTCTGTTCTCTCTACAAACCCTTACAGTAAAAAAGTTTTTCCTCAAGTTCAGATCGAACCTCCAGCTTGCACCCATTGCCCCTTGTCCTGTCATTGGCTGTCACTGAGAAGAGTCTTGCTCCTTCCGACACTCGCCTTTTACAAATGTATAAATATTTATAAACAGGGAGGCAGCTTTGCTACCCTTCACAGCAGTGAGCACAAAGACATGCCACCATCTGGTGTCTACCCAACAGCCAACTTGCAACAGACCTATGCCACCTACTACAACTACCACTTGACTGTGCTACAGCCACCACAGGCTCCATGTTGCTTCAGTCAGCATTGAGCAGATGCCTCAGGTAAGCTTCAGCCTCTCTCTCAAGGTAGAGCCTGACTTGCTTCATGTCCTCAGCATCGGCTCCAAGCTCCTCAGTGCTCTTCAACAGCCCATGTCTCCGTTTAAGGCTCTGGGAGCAGGATTTTCTCTCTATTGTCTCCTACCCTCCCAGGGGAGGATTTAAAAAAAAAAAAAAAAAAAA
>NW_010159613.1:2067-7416 GCF_000695765.1 Mesitornis unicolor
GGCTGCACCGGCTGTGCCTCATCACCAGGGACCACAGTGGTGCCAGGAGCGGATAGCGGTGGATGGTGCCGAGCGCTTGGAGCTAGGCCCAGCTGTCCCAAGATGCAACAGGAAGCAGCCCAGGAAACCAGGAAAAGCCCACGAAAACCTCGGACCTCCTCAGTTTTTTATAGACTGTGGGCGGAAAGGGGAGGGAACAGTACTGATCTCGGACCCCCCAGGGTCCTACAGACACCACCTGTCCTTCCCTTTCAGGCTGGTAACCCTTAAACCATAACAGCCCTTTAGCCTCTCCTGGAGGCTTCAGCCCCTTACACCAAGGACACTGGCCTACAGACTGGTGGATGCACGGCCCATAGGAGGCTAGCTCTGTTCCTACTGTTCCTTTGCTGTGCTCTGTGCCACTCCCACACCTCAAAGCCTGGGTGAGATGGTGGTGGCCAGTATTTACTTTCATGTTGATGGAAATAGGTTTGAAGAATTGGTGGGAGAACTACATCTACTCAGTGGTACCCTGAGCCTGACTGCAGGCAGAGAAACTTCCCCTCACGTCAGCCTTCGTCTGGGGAAGACCAACAGGAGCACTTATATTTTCAGGTACAACCATGTAACATTTTACACAACTAAAGAAAACAACAGCCTCTTTCCCCAGATGGCCCTAACACATGCACTATGTTCTACCAACACAAGGAGCTCTCTACTTTCCATAGATTTTGTAGCGTTCCAGAGGTAGAAGTTCAGTATGTACCTTTCTATGAATCAGAAAAGGACCTTGTTTAGGTCTCTGACAGAAAGGGACCTTGAAATCCATGTTTTCAGCAGTGGCTGCCCTTCTTTTCTGCAGAACTTTACTTATTTAGTGTGGTTTATCCCCGCACAACATCCGCCACTACAGTGGAAGTGGACTTTCCACCTGCAACTTTTTGGAACACAGAAAGACCACCTTCTCAAGAATAGCACTTACACATACAACAATCATGTAAAAAAATCAGACATTTTGTCCACCATTTTGTCCATGTTTTACCTTTCAATCCAGATAAATACATGGGGCTCATTACAAAAGTAGATTGTACCAGCAGTGCACTTACACCGGCTCTTTTAAGAGTCAAAGTCAACAACCATGCTGCAAAAAACATAGAAGCACCAGTGTCTAGCCAGAAAGAAGCCTGTGTCATGGAAGCGCACCAGAATGGCTGCACACACAAATAATGAGCCCAAACAAGCTTTTAATCTGCAACTGAAATCAAGCAGCCAAGATCTCATTCACCACAACAACGTTCCACTGACATTTAACAAATACAGGTTCAGTATGCTGGTTGGGAATATTACCACGTGCAGCTGACTTAAGAATTCTGATGTTTTAGGCCCAGTGATCCAAATTGCACACTCACCTAAAAAAGGAGGGCTCTCAGTCTTGAAAAGTTACTTTAAATGGCATGCCAACTCAAGCGGAGAGTCTCCCAACTGTAGACCTGCTACTCTGAGAAGTTCCAACTCAAATGTGCCCTCTAACAGGGCCCCATTTATACTCCAGTTGAATCTGATCTGTGGTCAAAAGTATGGTCATGTCAGCCCCCTATTGGTTGAGGACCCCAACTTTCCTGCCTTTCACCCTCACTGTGTGGAATGGACGGGAGCTGTGAAGGGAGGCTGTCCTGATAACGCCAGGGCCAGAAACTTTGGCACTACTTTTGTTGTGTCTTTCTCAGGTCTTTAGCAGGGTGAGTGCATCTGCCACAGTCTGTTACATACGCACTCTGTACGTTCACAGACCTGTTCACACCACTGTCCTGCGCCAGAAAAGGGAGATACCTTTTTACCTCTTAGTCAGATTGCTAGTAGAGTGCAATACTGGCATATCTATCAAGCTCTTGTGGTGAGTGTGTCCTGTTCAGGACACAATAACTATTCCAGACTGGACAAAACCCAGTAAATTCTTCTCTGATGTTTTGCGTAGACATGATACACTTAACTGTTCCCAGTTTTACTTTGGATTATGGTTGTATCTGTTTGCTTTCACTGTTGAGATAACCCCAGTTAGGACCACAAGAGTCTTCAGAGGCTCAGATAAAATTTATATTCAGATTGAGAGCAGCAGTCTAGTGGCAAATATTGCAGGAGGTACATCTTGTACAGTAGTTTTTTCTGATAATTGTCAACTCTTGATGGCTTTACATCCTATGATCCTGCTTCATAGGAAGGACTAAAGGGAATCACGTTTGCTTGGTACTGCACTAAAGAGATGTCAAAGTATAAAAAACATGGAAGTCAGCCCAGGAAGGAGATGCCATCCAGTCCAGAGAGATTTGAAATTATTAACCTTCTCAGGTCCAGTTCAAGCAATACTAGCAGAATCCCTCCTAGGAAGCACTGTATACTACTTTTGTCTAGTGATTCAAAGGGATAGAAGGAGTAGTTATGACAACCAAACTTCCAGTGTGTACCCCAGCTCCCCACTCCTTCTGGCTTTGACATGCCTTGAAAACTGTGGTAGCGCTCAAATTCCAACTGAGAGATTTAGCTTGTCTGGAAAATGCCTGAACTGTAGAACACACAGCCACCCAGTCTACTACTGGTCCTTTTGTTAGAAAACTCTATAGAAATTAGCTTTGACTGGTCTTCCAGAACCTCAGCGGGGGGATCTGGGGCTTACCTCTCTATACATGCTCTGACTTTTACAAAGACTGCACATCAATCCTACATATTTATGGTAAAAGTAACTACTTGGGACAGTAGGTCCACCACAGTCTTCAGACACACATTTAACGTAAATTCTCCTAATAGGGTTGGCAGATGTGCCATCAACCTCCACTGGAGTACAGCCAGAAATGACAAAATTTGTTGTTCAATGCAGTGGATTTTCTGACAGCTATTTACCTCGGACATATAAAGTGATAGTAGCTTCCACTGTACCCAAAACTGCCAAAATATTTACTGTGGAGGAAAATACATTTGGCACAATTACGTACTTTGGTTATTAGCCTAAAACTCCTCCATCTTTCCCCCCACTTGGAGCACCCTCTCAGAAGTACACCTTGATACTTTATGTTCAAATCCGCAATTCCCTCGGGGCATTTACCCAAGTGAGTTTGCATGTCCACATACAGAACCCAGTTAACAGTCAAACAGTAGCTGTTGTGTATCATGAACTGCTGGTCTTGGTGAGCAGTTTAAGCGCAGTGATGACATCTTATCTCCAGACTGGAGATTACTTTAACGCAGGTTACTTGGCTTATAGGGCAACCTTCGTCTTAAAATATATTAAAGACACACCGACTCTCGAGCTCCCTAAGCCTGTTTCAGGAAAGGTTGATTAAAGCAGCCCTGAATATTTCAGTTGAGAGCACAATGGAAATCAACCAAGTAGTTGTTTCTCCTTCTCAAGTCACAGAGGAAGTTGATGAATTGAGCATTAGATCACAAGACCTTGTTGTTAAGAAACTGACAGAAGTAATGAACATGCTGAAGATACAGAGGAATGAGAGCCATTTTTCTGAGGAAGGAGAAATTCAGACCAGTGGAATACTAAGATGCTTCTCTAACATCCTGAGGGCTGCTCTTATGCATGCCAGGAACGTCAATGTTGAGAGAATCCCTTGGGAAACAGTCCTGAAAGTCAAAGGGGTCCAGGAAGGGTAGACTTTCTTTAAGAAAGAAGTCTTAAAGGCACAGCAGCAGGCTGTCCCCATGTGCTGTAAGGTGAACCAGCAGGGAAGATGACTGGCTTGGCTGAGCAGGGAGCTTTTGCTGGAACATAGGGAAAAAAAGAGAGTATATCACTTTTGGAAGAAGGGGCAGGCAACACACGTAGAGTACAGGCATCTTGTTAGGTCATGCAGAGAAAATTAGGAGACTAAAAGCCCAGCTACAACTCAATCTGGCCACTGTCAAAAGAGATAACAAGAAATGTTTTTACCAAGGACATTAACAACAAAAAGAGAGCCAAGGAGAATCTCCATCCTTTAGTGGATGCACCAGGGTGGAGTCACCATCCCTGGAGACATTCAAAAAGCATGTGGATGTGGCACTTCAGGACTTGGTTTAGTGGGCATGGTGGTGTTAGGTTGACAGTTGGACTTGATGATCTTAAAGGTCTCTTCCAAACTTAATGAGATTCTGGTCACTAAACTGGAGAAACATGGATTTGATGGACGGACCACTCGCTGGATAAGGAATTGGGTGCATGGTTGCACTCAGAGAGTTGCA
Organism: Mesitornis unicolor; assembly: GCF_000695765.1. Classification (NCBI taxonomy): domain Eukaryota; kingdom Metazoa; phylum Chordata; class Aves; order Mesitornithiformes; family Mesitornithidae; genus Mesitornis; species Mesitornis unicolor. The sequence goes on from NW_010159613.1 coordinate 6,274, forward strand.
GTCAATGGCCCAATATCCAAATGGACACCAGTGACAAGTGGTGTTCCTCAGGGATCGGTACTGGGACCAGTGCTGTTCAACATCTTTGTCAGTGACATGGACAGTGGAGTTGAGTGCACCCTCAGTAAGTTTGCTGACAACTAGAAGAAGCTGTGCGGTGTGACTGACACAGTGGAGGGAGGGGATGCCATCCAGAGGGACCTGGACAGGCTGGAGAGGTGGGCCCATGCCAACCTCATGAAGTTCAGCAAGACCAAGTGCAGGGTCCTGGACCTGAGTAGGTGCAATCCCAAGCACAAATACAGACTGGGCAGAGAATGCCTCAAGAGAAGTCCTGAGGTGCTGCAGCACCTCCTCTATGAGGACTGGCTGAGAGAGTTCAGCCTGGAGAAAAGGTGACTGGGGAAATCTTATTGCAGTCTTCCAGTTCCTGAAGGGCTCCTACAGGAAAGCTGAGTAGGGACTTTTTACAAGGGCAGGTAGCAATAGAACGAGGAGGAATGGTTTTAAACTGGAAGAGGGTAGATTTAGACTAGATATTAGGAAGAAATTCTTTACTGTGAGGGTGATGAGACACTGGAACAGGTTGCCCAGGGAAGTTGTGGACGCCCCCTCCCCGGGAGTGTTCCAAGCACGGTTTGACGGGGCTTTGGGGCATGGTCTGGTGGGAGGTGTCCCTGCCCATGGCAGGGGTTGGACTGGATGATTTTTAAGGTCCCTTCCAACCAAAACCGTTCTATGATTTTGTGATTCTCTAAGTTGATGCATGTAAGTAATAGACAAATGCATCTAAACAGAGTGATGACTAAAAGAAAGTAGCTTATAGGTAAGGTTTCCCTCTTTTCAAATTTTAGAGCAAATACTCACAATGCATCAACATTCCTCAGTGAGTGATAGCTGAGTATCGAGGAGGGCTGGCTTTGTCCTGGCTATTCATTGTCGACAGACTACCTCGAGGAGTTGGTGCCTGAGAGACCCCACCTCAGGAGAGATACTGGCCACGGCCCACTGTGATCCCGGAGATTTATCCGGGATGACACCGAGGTGAGGAGCTCCAGAGCGGAGGACCACGCCGGGTGACCTTACTGAAGCGACAAAAAGCGGATTAACCGCGGGAAAAACAAAAACCAAGCGTGAAGGCAA
>NW_010159614.1:0-228 GCF_000695765.1 Mesitornis unicolor
CTTCCAACTTCTAACATTCTGTGATTCTCTGTAATGTATTCCTCTGTCTCGTTTAGGTCCTAAACTACAAAGAAATGAGAAACTTGAGAGAAACCGCTGGTTACATGAAAAGGAAATAAAAGTTTAAAGAAGCATAGAATCATAGAATACCAGGTTGGAAGGGACCACAGGGATCATCTAGTCCAACCTCTCAAGGTAAAAGTATAGTTTAAATGAGATGAGTCAGCA
>NW_010159615.1:0-1346 GCF_000695765.1 Mesitornis unicolor
GAGAACACTGGATTGTGCATACTTGGGAGCACGGATCGCTGTAAAAATACTGAATGTCAATACCACTTTCACGTATATGTTAAATCAAATACTTGCCTTCAGGGTACCCACATAACCTGCATGCAAAGTATGGAGGTCCCCAGAAAACTGCTGTCAACAACCATGCTTCTCTGACACAATCAATCTCCCTGTGCTAAGGGACAATCTGTAATTTTCTCGGGAGGCTGTCTGAGCCAGTGCAGTTAATTCCCTGAGGAACTGGTGGTTAGGGTATACCTCACCACTCTCTGCTTCCCATGGGAAGTGTATTTCTTTCACTATGTCTTCTTAAATATAAATACAGGACATCAAGCACGTAAGAAAGCCCCTGCCAAAACAGGAAACCATATTGCACGCGTTTCTATCTCTGGAGAAGGCAGGAATAATTCATGGTAGGTATGTCAGATGCCCTACTCAAAGCAATATCTGGAGGATGCTCTGGTAGCACGACAGTGGTCAGGGAGTGAGAACCTGAGTAGGATAGGTGAATACCACAGAGCCTGGCAGAAGGAAAGGGTAGCTTGTGGCAAGTAATAACTCACGGCATATGCCTGTTCATTCAGCCCCGGGATGGGGATAGGTGGGATATAATCTTTGTAGAGTGAGAACCTGAGTAGGATAGGTGAATACCACAGAGCCTGGCAGAAGGAAAGGGTAGCTTGTGGCAAGTAATAACTCACGGCATATGCCTGTTCATTCAGCCCCGGGATGGGGATAGGTGGGATATAATCTTTGTAAGGAAAAAACAACTAATATAGTTGCCAAGAACAGCTATTTTATAATCTGGGCTAAATCTCTGCTGGAAAACATGAACAGCAATGAAACTGAGAAGACACTAAAAGAAATTCGGGGCAAAGTGCCAGATGCCCAGACGGAAGCAGAATGTGGACCAAAAAGCTTGTGACAATTGGGTAATTATGGTTTATGAATTTCAGCTTTAATCTGTGGTTCAGTGACTCCTGATTAAATATCTGTTAAACACAAGTAAAGTTTGTTTTTGTATTTCTCCGTCTTGATCAGAATAATTAGAGACTGCGTGTTTCATGTCAAAAGTAGCAAGAGGAGTTTTAGTGAATGAACATCATTTTTAAAAGGCATTTGTAGCACCAGCTGTTGGCATTATTTTCTATTTTAGTGTTATCAGCATAAAGACGGGTCCTCTCAATGCTGAACGCTTTCCAGCGGGGCTCAGATTCTGCGAAAGGCACCGTAGAGTAGGAACCGTGCCTGGCCATGGGGCTACGCAGAGAGCCCCGGGTGGGACTCTCAAGCTACGACATTAGACGGTGCCCTTAAGTGGTGGAGGG
>NW_010159616.1:0-766 GCF_000695765.1 Mesitornis unicolor
AAATAACAAGGTGAGGAAGAAAAAGGAAGAAAACCCGGTCATTAGTCCACAGTGTTTTGCTGTGGGTTTGTTTGGTTTTTTTCTTAATCTGTAGTCGACTCAAACATGAGGTACTGGCTTACTTTTGCCTTTCTTATATTGCCTGCTTTCATTTTGTGATCTTTGCACTGCTCTGAGCAACACTTTCATGCTACTAAGTACGCAGCGCCCTGAAGATTTCTATCTGACGGCCACGCAAAACATAAAGCTGCTCGCACCGAGAGCTGCCATCAGCTCTCGCAAAGGTGATTTTTGCGAACTAACGAGAACGGCAAGGCCAACGCTGAGGACACCAGCTCCGGAGCTGCGTGCTTTGGGGACGCTGAAGCCCCCCTTGGTGTGGCACCCGCGTGCCCACACGCAGTCCCCCCCCCTTCCCCCAGCCACCAAACCAACCCCGCAAGTGTCAAAATATTCCTGGTGCGCGCTGGATCCCGGCCAGGTAGGAGTGAGCCGGAGCACAGGCTCAAAACTCGGAGCAGTGTTCGCCTGCCTGTTTCGCATGCCTGCCGCGGAAAATCTGCCTTTTGCGTGAATTGCAATAAAATCGCTGAAGTTTTCATTTAAAACAAACAAAAAAATTGTGTTCAAACTCCAGCCAGACTAAAATAACCTTTGTGGGAGGAGGGGGCGGGCTCTGTGTAACTCGAAACTTTCCTCTCAGCACGGCTGCCCTGCCGGGGGTGCATTTAGAGCTGGGCTCCGCTCGGAAGGGGGTTGAGGCGAA
>NW_010159617.1:0-12336 GCF_000695765.1 Mesitornis unicolor
AACTAATATTTCTTTGTATATATGTTTTTTATATTTATTTATATTTAATATATTCAGTAATATATTCAAAATATTTATATTTAATATTCAGTAATGCTTTTGTTTTCTGTATTGTTTTTGCTTTCTTTTGTCTCTGCATGCACTTTAAAAAAATATTTTTCTTGAAAAAGAAAAGAATACAGGAATATGAAGGATATTTTTAGCCTATGTTTGACAAAGACATTGCTAGCATGGCCAAAAACAACTGAAGGTGAGAGTGGATCCACATTTCCCTTGAAGAAATCTGCTTTGGAGTTGCAGTGATTCAGTCCAAAAGGCTGTTGGATGCTTGCTTGGACTGTCTGCAGAATTTGCTACCAGTGACTTCATTTCCTTCTCAGGCTGAGTGTGTTTGGAGAAAGGCAAGGAATTCCTCATTTTTTGTCTGACCTTCTTTTTGACTTCCACATAAAAGTTGTTGCTGATGCCACCTGCAAAAGTAGTGAAGGTTACTGCTTCCTGATGTGCCAGTGCACAGGGATGGGCTGAGAGCAACCTTTGCCTTCACCAACAGATCCCGAATGCATTGTCCTGGCTCAGAGTTAGTCTGGCTTTGAACAATATATTTGAGTTATTTACTTGCTGTGAGAAAACAGACCTCCCTCTCCCACATGTCCAAGTGTTCTCGCTGAAGCTGCTGTGCAGGCTGCAGCAGTGGGCAGCTCTGACATTTCTGTGTAATTTCAGTGAGGGAAGTGAAGAACATTGAATATTTTTCCAGCCTTACAATTTAATAACCATATCATTGTGAATGATAAAGTGGAGAGGGCTATTCTAGAAATGAAGATGATGCAAGAATGCAGTGAATCGCATATCACTTCACACAACTGCAATTTTTTGTTACATTCTCAGGTCTGATCATACTCCCTTTGAGATCAGCAGAGGTTCCCCTATCACTTATGCATGTACCCCTCAATGTGCTTATCTATTTTCCTGGCAAGCTTTTGAGCTGTTCCTAGGCTGTATGCAGCTGCAGGACTTGGGGCAGGTTAGTAGCTGGGTGGATAGATTTGCAATGGTCTTTTGAGGCAAAGCGTGTCAGATCCAAAAGTTCTTGAGCTTGGTACCAACAAGCATCGTGCTCGGAGCTCTGGATGGAACCCTAAAAATACTGATAACTAACTGAAACTGTAAGCAAGCTCAGCTCATAAACATGACTGTCAAAACAGGCCTGGTGCATTTTGCTTAAATGTTGACCAATTGTCAATGTTTCGACTGGACAAAGTTTTTCATAATATTGTCAGAATCTTCTAATTTCTTTGGGGTTAACTAAGGGCAAAAAGAAGATTATTCCTTTAAATAAACTTTCAGGTGAGAAAATAGAAAATAGGACCATATGACCTTTTTATAAACAAGCAAATTATTAAAAAAAAAACCAACCAAAAATCCACCAGAAAGAACAAAAGAGAAGAGCCTAAAGTGTCAATGTCTTCGTGGAAGGATTGGCCAGCAAAGCTTCAAAGCAAACCATAATCCAGTAATTGGTGGCTTTCTGCACCACCAGTTCTGTTTCTTGAAGCAGTAAATTCATCTTTGCATCTCTGTTTATAGAAAACCTCAGAGTCCTGCCTGCCTTTACTAAAGCATAAGTGACAGCAACAGGGGATGGCAATGCAACGACATCTCCTTGAGCAGCATGGGCAAATGGGCCTTGCGCAAGGTCTTCTGGGATGCTCTGCTGGAAAAAAAATTCTTTATTTCTGGTTCATTTATTGTCAGCACATAAAGATAACTTATTGTAAGGCAGTGTTCAGAAGGAGTTAGCTTGCCCATGTAAGCACATTGCAGTTACCCTTGATGCACTGAAGCAAAGGGCAGGGTAAGGTTTAAGTGGAGATTGAGACTAAAGTAGAAGCAGGTAAGCTCTGCTTAGTAGAGAGCTTTATTCCCTGTATGAGGGATTGACAGTGATACATTTCATTTTACAGGTATTGGGAGTCATAAGAATGAAGGCAGGGCTCAGGGTAAGGTATCAGCCTGACCTTAATCTGGAATTCATGGAGACCAGTGGCCTGGGTTAGAGCTTGCTCTTAGAAGTGTGTGTTGGCTTTGGCAGGTGCTGTGCTGGTAGAGTAGACGTAGCTATATTTGATGTTACAAATATTTGAGACTGCAGGAATAAGGTTAAGAATAGTTTCAGAGTTAATGTGGGATTGTAGGCTAGATAATACTTCTGCAGCATATGTTTTTCTTTTAGTAAAGGACAAGACAAGAGCAGCATGTGAGGGAATATTAGAAATACTTTAAAAAAAAGGTATTAGAAAGCAAAGAAACAAAACCCAGGCACACTATTTCATTTGCACAGTGAATCGTCCTAATCAATTTCTGACTGAATTGAACAGCTTCATCTTGTAGTTGAAACTATTTTGAAATCCACTCTTTTTCTCTCTGCTGCTGCTAGGGACCCAACTGTGTAATGGCTGGATTTCATCTGCATGTTATTCATAGCTTATTACTGGTAGGATGCCTACAGAAAGTGCTCTTCATTTCTATTCCAAAATTGGCTTCCCTGACTGCAGTCTTCTGTTCTGGAATTGGCACCTATAAAAGAAAAACAAGTTGTAGCATTTGATTTATCCATTAATTTAATAATTGCTTGCATAATGATGGTCCGTGAAAATGATGCAAAGTATTTGATCTTTACTGCTTGTCCAGTAGGTTATATTTTAAAGGGAAATGGTAAGATGTGAGAGGTCCTTCTTCATGTTCCTGCTCCAAATCTCCAGGAAAACTGAGATAATAAATGGGTGTTTGCTTGTGCTGGAGTTCCCTGTGGCATTTTGTACAGCCTATTTTCTTCAAGAGAGAGATCTTTAATGCTATTTTGCCTGCTGAGGTACTTCCATTGTCTTCTCCCCACCTTTGGCAATATGTGTCCTGTGGAGGTGGCAGAACTCTGAAACTTTTAAGATTTTCTGTTTGTATGAGTTGTGGAAAACTGCCCGTCCACTGCCCGATGTCCCCATGCATGGGGGCAGGCTGGGTTAGGATTAGGATTAGAGTCAGAGTCAGGATCAAATCCCCTGGCTCTGCAGAGGTGGCCACAGACACTGCTTCCCCAGGACAGAGGAGTCCTGCTAGACTTGGGGTGGGGGTTTGAAGATGCTCTGTACTCACATACACTGTGCTGTAGATCACACCAAACACCCTGGTGCTGTAGTTTTGGTCCCCATCTCTGGGGTTATGAGAAATGCAATGAAGGGATCTGCCTGCTGAGAAGGTTGTAGCTAATATTACACCTCCCCTGATAAAATCTGTGCTTCCTTGCTCCTGCAGCAACTCAGAGGCTGCTGTGCTGCAAGTCATCATCCCCTGATGCTTTCTCTATGCAGGCAAAATGCACAGCTGCAGTGGAAGCCGAGCTGGAGCTGCAGCACCCTTTTTTTGGCCCTATGCTGTGCTGGTAGGTGCTGCCCGACTGCTCAGGGCAGAGCAGGGCTGCTGCCTGCACCCATCATTGCCTGCATTTCGTAGGCCCTCCTCATGCTGCTGCATCATTTGTTTTCTTGATAGGAGGAGTAACATTTTATGACAAAGGTAGAGCTTTGTGACAACAGCAGTGAAATTACTCTCCTTGCTGACTAGTCCTTCAAGGTAAATCTTTCAGATCTGACTCTCTGGGGGCCGCAATCAATGTGGGCATTAAGCAATGTGGTTTGGCTGTTTGGGTAAAATAGCCTAGTTTTGATTAGGTAGGGAATCGGAGGATAAAGGGATTTCTTTTTCTCAGAACTGGGCAAAGAATAGCAATGTAAAAAGCTAGATCAAATAGTTAAAGCCAGTATCTTTCCCCTGAGGCTTTCTTTCAGTTCCTATGCAGCACATCAACTTAAAACAGACTTAAACTCTGTTTTCTGAAGGTTGCTGAGTGGTTGGGTGAAAAATAAAAGAAAAAGGGAGTTCACAGCTGCAGCCTCTTAGGAAATTGTGGTAACAACCTGTCATCCTTGGAGCCATGGCTGATAAGGCTTCTATGCATCTTTGTGCGTGTTGGCCTTTATCTAAATTATCTGCTGGCACATCTGAAATTTAATGATTCCATATGACACTTGGTATAATACAGTCTCTTAAGCCTGTTCCTCTGTCCTGGTACTTAGGAAGGCAGCATGGACAGGAGGAAAATCATGCTTTTTCACTATGTTTTGTTCCTGATGTGTTAATCCTCTCCAGCCTGCTGAGCTGATCAGTCTGTTGGCTACATTTGGGAATCGCAGACTGAGAAGCTGCTGCGTACACTTTCACAAGCCAGCAGACACACTTGTCCTTCTCGGGTATTCTTATAGCTTTAACTATATTTGTTGTCATAAGGAGAGAACAGATACAAAAATGCTTATTTTAACATCTCCCATGTTAAGGAGCTATTCCCCCTGAATTGGCATAGGGATATGTGCTGCTATCTCCAAAAAGGTGACTTTTTGTGTGAAATACCTGCAATTTCCTTCCCAAAGCGTGGTGCAGCCATTCACAAGAATCACAGATGGTGTGAGATTCCCGCAGCCCCTTTCTCTATGCTGTTGCACTGCTCACACCCTGCTTTGCTGCCTTTAGTCCTTATTTTTCATTTTAGCAGCCAGGTTGGGCATGAAGGCTCTGGATGGGTGATGGGGTGGGTGGACAGAGCCGTTTGTGACGGAGGGTGATAAATCTGACCCCATGTAAGGTAGGGGATTGACAAAGACCCCACTATGCACCCACAGAGCTGCCCCCAAGCCCCAGCTCCAACTCCAGCTTCTCTCCCATTTCTTCTCTGATTTGCGATAACTTTTTTTAGCTCTTCGTGTTGCCAGCCTAGATCTTAATTTAATTTACAACACATGTGCTGCCAGGCTACCTGAAATATATTGAGAGAAGCAACACAAATATCCTCACAGATGCGACAACAAAAGAACAGAAAAAGGAAGAGTTCCCTTAAAGGGGAGAAAAGGCAGAAAAAAAAAGGCAAGGAAAGAAGAAAGGCTTGGATATTTTATAAGGTATATTTGGTAAAGATTTTTTCAGAAAGCTCATTGTCTTAATAACGTCTTTGGCTAAAAGGAACTTCTGCTTCTTTTCTGTAGAATTAATAGTCACTCATGAAAAAATACGGCTTCCACTAATGCTAATCTCGACAGCTTATTTCTATTCCCTTTAATTTTTTAATGAAATTATAACTGGGTCCCTGTTATCCTAAATTCAACATGAAGAAGGAACCTGAATGCTACTGCAAATCTGCTACTGATTTCCAAAACATCTTATGCAATATATGACTTGGAGAGAAGCCCTGCTTCTTTCAGTAAAAGAAAGAAAAAGGAAAAAAGGGCAAGTTTTCTTGCCTCCCTGCTTCCAGAGAAAAGCTGGAACATTCAAAATTTAAAGGCTCCAGTAAGAGAAGATGCATAATGAGCAAATTTTAACAATCTTGCTGTAACTAAATAACATTCTGGATTTGTTGTTTTGGTGTGATTTTTTTTTTTTTTAACATCAACAGCTGGTGGCATTGAATTGTGTCTATTCTGGAATTACACTTTGGTGTGTGGTGTGTTGCTATGACGGGAGCAGGATATCAGGCTGGTGTGGGCTCTCTCCTTAGGGAATGTTAACCCACAGCTCATGTCAGTAGTTCACAGGAGATGGGACTTACTGCAGGAAAGCTGTCGGCAAGCCCTAGGGACACCCACTCTAGTCGTGTCACCCACTATTCCTGGCATAGTTTCAGAATATTCCCATCGCAGGTTAGGTAAGGCTCCACATTTGCCAGGGAGATTGCTGGTCTATTTATTTACTAGCAGCGCACTTTGTGAGAGACACCAGGCAAATGCTGCCCACCTCCCAGGTTGTGATTTCTCTCCCTGGGGACATAACAGCCCAGGCTGGGACAAGCAGTCAGATGTACATAGGTTGTGACGTTGTGGCTGAATAAAAGCCATGAATCAAGTATAAAGCAGTCACTGTTTTCCCTAGGAGAGAATTTTTCTCTTGTTTAACTATCCCACACCTTCGCAAACCTTCTCTGTGCAGGCAGGTTATTGCTCTCTCTCTAGCATAATGCATTTTTAATGAGCCCTTCTACAAAGACCATGTGGTAGCTCTGAAACCTTAAGTAGAGGCCATGAATTTTTTTATTATATCTGTAATTTTTTTATTGTACTGCACAGAGAGAAATGCACTACAGCTCTGAGCAGTAGTGACAGCATGATCCTGGGTGAACAGAAAATGAGTCAATGGGTAAGCAGTTCCTTTAAGAGTAAAAACAGTATTAAATTAGTCAAATCTTCCTTTGAAGCCCACAGGCATGACATTTTTGGTGTTTTTGTTAAATTTTTTCTGTGTTTAAGCTACTGCTTAGTCAAGCAGATAGTGTCAAATCCTGATAAAGCAAACTCCAACATCCCAAAGTCAAATGATGACATAATGCAACATGCACAAACTGTGAGCTGTTTAGGTTTGGGTTTTTTTTCCTTTTTATTTACTTAGGATTTTTTTTAAACATCTGAGAATTTAACCATGTCTGTCACTGCAGTTTAAAAACAAGCTGAGGTAGTTATTCAGTTAATTCAAAATTATGGGAAAAGATGAAGACAAATTGTGATTTCCAAATCTCTGTATATGCAAGACAGCATATATTTCAATCTGAAGAAATTTTACTGTAATGTTCTTCATCTTCTCCACATTTTGATGAAAAACTCAAATTATTTTGATGAAAAAAATCAAATTATTTTGATATTCTGTGTTTCAGATGAGCTATTGCCTTTCCAGATAATGTAATTTCAGCTGTATATCACACAGTGTAATGTTTTATCATTCTGTCTTGCTTAGGAAAAACTATTCTTGCCTAAATTATTTCTGTGCCACGTCATATGGAAGTATTTCAAAACAGAACAACATGAAAAGCTCATCTTGAAGTGTTTGGCTTCTGCACTATAGACTTCTGAGCCCTCATCACTACAGGATCTGAGCACCTTCCAGCAGCACATGAAACACCAGGACTAACATCTGCCACATTTTGTTTGCTTTCACATCCTCCCCTCTGGGGAAAATGCGTATGCAGTGACATGCCCAGATCTGGTCAGGTTTTTCTGTATGAGATTGGTTTGATTTTTAAGACAGATGCGTTCTTCTGAATTGCAGTAGGAAAAGGCAAGATGGGAGAAACACACATAGCATTCGGAGCAGCATGCAGACATGTTTGTAGTGGTCTCTGTGGGGTGGAGGGGGGAGGGTGGTGCTCAGCTTTCTCAGACTAATCTAAAGGAATTGCTGACCATACCAGGACTTCTTTTGTGGGAGGGAAGCAGAGCTGGACTTTTCTGAAAGCTGAGAGCAGATGTGCTTATTGCTAGCTAGATTGCAGCGAGTGAAGTTGCATCTCGCTCAAATCCAGCCATAAGTTAGGGACTACCCTTCAGAACAAAGCAGTGTGCCCTTACTATGGCAGAGGATGGATGGAAGGGTTACTTCAAGAATTTGCTGTGTGAGAGCTTTGAGCTTGGATTGACTCTGACTTGCGGAGGTTTGTGGTTGTCAAAAGGGAGATTTTTCTGGCCGAGATGCGACTCCATTTTGGGACTACTGGTCCTTGTGCAGGAAGGGGCTGACTTCAGTTTGAAGGAGCCTGAAACTTCAACTCTGATGTGCAAACCCCATCCTCTTTGGCTAGCTCAGATGTCAGTAGTTAGGCTTTATCTGCATTGGTAACTATTGTGATTGCTCACTCTTAACTCATCAAATAAGATGAGAGGATCTCATTACAAGGAGCTGCACCAGTGCTGCTGTTTTAAAAGAGACTAATTTTGTGTTGGAATTTAACAGCACTGAACAGACTGGATGGAAGCACAAATAGTTTAATTGTTCTGAAAGTCAACTTAATTTGCCAGAGGAATAAGGAGTTTTAACAGAGTCCATTTTAAACCACTGTGGCTATTTGTCTTTGCCCTGCATGAGAGGTGACAAGTCCTCCCACCACTGCCACATGGCTGCTCTCACCTCCACCAGCAACATCACTGCTCTCTTGTACAGAAGTCACAGCTCAGTCTCTAGAAGGTGACTGGCTTTGCCATCCTATAAAATGGTCTAATGCAAAAATTAATCTGGGCTTATTCCTAAATCCTATGCTGCTTTACTAAATAAACCAGACAGAAATATCAAGCCTCCTTTGTCCTTTTCAAAACCTTAGGCATAGCTGCCAGTACTCAGTAGTTCTGAAATAACTAGTTCCGAGTTTAGATCAGCATTTTCTGATCAGTTCTGCAAAAAAGGATGTGTACTTGGTAAAACAGTTCCCTGGTTCCTAAAACTGGGACATCCCAGCTTCGTAAATTCTCTGTGCAATATCCAAAGCAAATATTTTCTCAGGATCATAAGTTTTATTAACATCTTTAATTTTATTTATTTTATTTCTCAAAAAAGCATGTAATGACTGGATAGCTGGAGATGATGGGACAGAAGACTGTATCAGCACAGTTATGAGGAAGAATTTCAACATTTTTGGATAGGTAGTGAAAGGAGGAAGAAACTGCCAAGGAAAGATTGCCCTGAAAGACAGAGAGGAGAGACAGGAGTGAGTATAAAGGCTATGCAGGCCTTGCAGAATTTGGGATCAAATTTACCATATGATTAACAAGAACAGGTGCATTTACACTGCATGTAACGCACAGATCAAGGTTGGCAGCTGGCAGCGGGAAAGGTGCCCTCTTGCTTTCTGTCCTCCATCTCAGGGATCAGCTAAATGTTTCCAGGGATGCTTTATGATTTCCACCTGAAGGGTACATACTGAGCTTTAACTTCTTCCCTTGGAGTGACTCCTGCTGCTTGTCCTAAATGCTTTAGTGTCTATTGCAGAGCTTCCTAGATGGCACTATAAACAATAAATAGTTAAAAGCTAGTAAGGAAGGAAGTTGCTGGTTAACTAATCCTAATGAAAATTGTCCCTAGATGATGTGCAAGCTCTGAGCCACCTGTGATGGGCACCAAATTATCTTTCAAACTCAGATTTAGATGGTTTTTATGTGCCCTTCTCTCCAGCATTTTCACATGCCTGATATTTCTACTGCTGTTCGCTACTGCAGAGTGTGATTCTTCAGGTTAGAGGACATTATGTGACTGACTGCTGCATGGACAGGCACAGGCTTCAAAGAGTGGGGTTTTTTCTTGGTTTTATTTATTTTTTAATTCTTATTAGCAGAAAAAGAAGCTAAATTTGCAAACAGAAAGTGGTAAGAGGAGAACCATGTGTCTTGGGATCATGATTATGCTATCAGAAGCACATTGGCATAACGAAGGGATAATTACTAACTATTCTGGGTTCTGTTTTCACACATTTATGACAATTAAGCATAGGAGCAGGCAGGTTGTCACTGATTTTAGGCAAAGCCCTTTATCAGGCACAAAGGAGTTTAAATGCAGATAGGAAACAGTTTATTCTTTGTAGCTCACCTCTGCATTTCCAGCAGGATTAAATTCACCGATTGGCAGCAAATGCACCACGTCAAGTTGCATGAGCAATGCCCAGTCATTATAATTCTTTGTGATAGCAAAAGAGGCAAGGCAGTAAGTACTAAAATACCAGAAGCCTCAAACCCAGCAGTTACAATACTGAAAGGCTTTGCATCAGCTTAGTGGCCCTCTTGCATGTGCACACAGAGTACAAAGTCTTTTGCCCAAATTTAACTTGTCTTTGCTTTGTTTCTTGTACAATGGTCCCATGCAGATCTGTAGTTCTCCATCACAAAACCTTCATTACATGATCTGCTGTCAGGATAACTTTGTTTGAGGGCAACACTGGGCAGCAATGCTTCCGTTGGATAGAAGACTTTCAGTGCTTGCTCTAGTTCCAACTCTTTAATATGACATTGAAAGGCACATCTTTGTGCTGCCACTGAGCAGACTTGGAGGCCAGGGACCTCAAGGCCACACATCCCTGCAAAAGCTGAGCCTGATTTTTCAGACCTGTCATTAGCACTGGACAGCTTCTTGGCACTCAACTTGAAATGCATGTTTTCCCCTCATATGGGTTAAAACCATTAAGGCTGACTGTTTTCAGTGATTTAATCGTGCACATCCCATGATCAGTCTTATGGATTTGCTCCAGATTTGGTTGTGCTCATACCATTCCAGGTGGCTATGAGTTAATTAGTAAGCTATGTGTTTCAGGGTGCACCATAATAGTATATAAATAAATCTTTACTGAATAAAGAGTGCACAGATAAAATGTATTTGATGATGTGGCAGAAATGCTTTGACTTGCACAAGACAACTGAAATGTATGTGGCATTAGTGACCATATGCAGTTTTTTACATTAATTGGCTTCATCTCGATTTGGGTTTTGGAGGTCTGGAGATAAGGAGCTTGATCTAGAGTAATTGGTTATTATTTGTAACAGCCTAATTTTCATCTCCTTAGTTTTCAGGCCAGCATGTGCTTCATGAGATACGATGATCTTCTGTCAGATGCTAAAAGGGAGCGTGTTTGGGTTTGGACATCTCATGCAGATGATACAAAGCCAGGAAGATCTCCCGTTGGTAAGGCATCTCCAGTATCTCCTGGCCTTGAGCAGCAGTCCAGTGTCTTTCAAGTGTTCTCTTCCTATTTGTCACCTTCAAAGGTCACCTTAGCACACAGATAGCCCCTGTTCAATGAAGCATGGAGGAAGCCAGACAGAACATGAGTGGCAGCTGTCCTTGGTGGTGTGTGACAGATTGAGATTTTTGTGTCACCACTAAGTAGGAAGCAAAGCATGTGCTCTGCTCCCATCACTAAATCTGCAGGTCTCTTCACTCTGGGGTGCCTGTCCCCTTCATGAGTATGTCTGGGCCTGAATCTATTGGCTTTTGTTTTTTTCTCCTGTTTTCTCACAAGGCCAGTTTGCAGGCCTGCATCCTTCCCTTGCTGGTGCCAGGCTAAAAAAGTGGGATGAAGGAGGCAGAGAGGATCAGCAGGATGTGTGCAGTGACTCTTACAGGGGCATTTTGGCATTTCATCACCATAGACACCCACCTCAACGAGTTCAGGAGATCCCTGTGGATGGGCAGGTCCGTACCACAGCAGTAGCATCCATCTCATTCCTGCAGCCAGGGCCATGTGACCACAGTGGCACATTTCTGAAGAGCCACAGAGGGCTTTCCGCTGTTAAATTCTGTCTTGCTGATGTGTTTGTTGAGTCAGTGCCCCATTCAGCATCCTGAAACACAGCATCAGATTATTAGCACAGTTCATAATTTCAGCAGTGTTTATGAGCCTTTGGATTGAGTCTGTTGTCTCACCAGAGCCATCATTTACTTCAGCATAATTTGGTTTTAAATTCATACCCTTCCACACACACACATGCACAGACATCACAGAGATCTTCGTGCATTTAAATGAAAAAGCTGAACAGTTCCCTTTTGTCATTCACATTATGCAGCATCGCCCTTCTCTGTACTTTATCCTGTTTCAGAGCTGTCATGCAAACAAGCCCAACTTAAAAAAAAGAATAATAAAATATCATTAGAATTGTGCAGGCTATCAGCCACATGTCTTGGCTCCTTATCTCACTGTATGTGCAGAGAGACATCTCTTCTTCTTGCTCTTCTCTTCCAGGTGTTTTCACTTCTTTCCTAGCTGTGATCCAATATCTCTATGGCTCCCCAGAGAGCTCTGGTCTGCTCCAGTTGCCCAGTAAACAAACCCCTACTTCCTCTCCCCCCAACACATGTAATATTTACTATTCCAGGACCACAAAACTACTGTTTTCTAAAGCTTTTTTTTCCTCAACTACTCCAGAAGTGGGAATTCTCCTTTTCTGTAAAATCTGTCCGTGAAGCACCCTGCACTGCTAGGACATGCCCTTTTCTTTATCCATCTGGGTATATCTGGATGAAGCAGTCATTTCATGTTTCTTCTCCCTCACTTCAGTATCTGATCGGTTTTAATATTATTTCTTGCTCTCTCTTGCCCTCACCATCTGAGCCAGCTTTTGAGGAAGACTCAGCCACAGCCCTTCAACATGCATTGATTTAAGTTGCTGTTGTTGTTGTTGTTATTGTATGATTGCCAGTCTAGCTTATCTTTGCTTTCTTCATCATGCCAAAAAGTTATGCTCTGGTAAGCCTGGCCCTTTTCATGTACCTGCCTTTTGATCATTTGGCTATGCTAAGCACTCATTCTTCTGCAAGGTATGCAGCATGGGTTCCCCAGCAATTGTCATGTTGGCTACAGAAAAGAAGTCCTCTTCAGTAGAGACTAAACGTGGAGAAAGTGCATGCAGCTCTGCAGTTCACTGGTGGATGGTTGCTGGTGGCAGGGGGAGGTCAGCCGGAAGGACCAATTTTTTTTGCTTCTTG
>NW_010159617.1:12367-19711 GCF_000695765.1 Mesitornis unicolor
AGGAAGCATCAATTATTCTTGCTCTTGGCATGAGTGCATGGTACTTGTTGGCTCTTTTGGGCAACAGCCATAAACCCATCTGAAGCACACCTAAAAAAAAACCTCCCCAAAAGTGGAAAGCCACAGGAAAATGAGAAAAATAAAAACCAAAACAACTAATTAATAACCCAGAAAATGGAAATATGATGGGGTAGAGCTCAAAAGAGCAAAATGCAAATTGTTCCTGTGGAATGAGTGAGTATCTTGTTCTTGCTGCAGCTGAAGCTCTTCATAAGAAGATGTGGATGTTGTCCTAGCTCCGATAGGGAGTTTGCACTGATCACAGATGAAGAGTGAAAGACACTGGAGCATGTATAGGACAACGGGTCAAGGCTTTCATCTGTAATCCTCTAGTCTCTGATATCCCAGGACAGAGACCCCTGATGGCCAGGAGACTGCCTTTTCTGAAGAGGAATATGTCCTAGTAGCAAGACTGTCAGTTTGTGATAGAAATAACTATTACTTTCTTCACAGGTCCATTGAAATGTACGTGCCTGGACAGCAGAAAATGAGCAGATCACAGGTGCAAAACTCAATATGCCAACTTCTGAGCAGAACATCAATTGGTGAATTTAGGCTGCCCTGTCTTCACTTCCCCCTGGAAAAACTTTAGATTATCTTGAATTTAGCCATGCATGGAAGGTAAAATGGTCTAAATCTTAATGATTCATGGGATGGAGGCTGCTTCTCAATTTCAGTAAATACATTAGCCCCTTTGACAGTGAGTAAAGAGCTGCTTTGAATTCATGGTACATTTTTAAAGTTTCTTCAAAGGTTATTCCCCCCCCCCTCCCCGCCCATGTATCTCAGAAAATCTCAGGCTGCCAAACTGCTCCAGGAAGCTCTTCTAAGATAGAGGCATCCATCTCTGTGTACGGTCTGTACTTGTGAAGCAGAGCACAAGGCACTTTTCCCATTTAATCCATATTAATTATCTCTCTGCAGCTCCTCTATAGTTTCCATTCAGCCCAGGCACCAAAACACATGTGGCTGCATCTTGAACAAACCACAGCCTTTCACTGCACACCTGATATGTCAACACTCCAAAAATAAAACCAAAAAGGTTTACTGCTGCAGAATTGAGGCTCTCCACGCTTGAAAACTGAATGCTGTGGAACTGTGGACTAAGGCAGATATTTTTAGTGCCATCAATATCTCCTGAAGTTGATATCTCCCAAGACAGATGGTTGTTTCCCACAGAACGTTGTCAAATGTTTGCTCAGCCAAGATCAATTTCGTTCCAAGTCCTTTCCCACCTTCTGGTGAAATATATTTCAGTTACCAGACAAAGAATTAAAGAAACAGCATGAAACTGTGTCACTCTAGAGGGTTCTCATTCCCATAGCTCTCCTCTGTCCTTTAGCTGTGTGACTGACATCTCTTTCAGTGCCCATGGAAGAATAATAGATGCACTCATGGTGGAAGTGTGATGCCAAAACATGAGGACACCAGTCTCATGTCAAAGGCTGATTTCCTCTGAGACCTAAAAGTCACTTCTCAGCCTGTCTAAGGGTCTTGCTGCCACACTGTGCTGTAAGATCTCCTAAAACCAAAGAAATCCTGAGCACCTTGAATTGATCTCTTAAGAAAATTAGATGCAAGGTAGAAGGAGGCATAGAAGGGGTCCTGAGGAGGAGGTACCAGGAGGCATGGAGAGGCTGAGTTGTGTCCATTACTCAGAAATAACTGCAGCATTTCTTTTCATTACAAGTCCACATGAGGCTGGAGACATGGAGCCCATTCATGGTGTCTGACAGCACACTGAACTAGGTGGATTTCCAGCTGAAATTAGCAGGGAGCAAAGAACTTTACAAAGGGTGTCATGGAATGTATTTCCACTGATACTCTCTTTGAAAAATATGACGCCATAAAAAAAAATAAATTCATTTCTTTTCCTTGCTGGTTGCTATTTTTAGCAGAGCCTGACTTGTCACAGTGTAAGAGACAGAGCTGGTATTTTCCAAAGCATGAGCTTCCTTATAATGCCTAATTGTTAAAAGTGAGAAATTACAGCAGCCAGGGCCAATGCCAGTTTCTGAAACCTTATGATGTTTCCTTCCTGATATGCTTTTATTTATTGTGGTTGTTTAGACTGAAAATTATTAAATATCTTGTTGTTTTCTTGCTATGACATTGGCAATCCAGGATTAGTAGGGTATCTCTCCTATTTATCACTTCATATATAGTAACAATTGTGATTTAGTTTTGTAATTCTAAATCCTTTTGAAAATGCTACAAAATCAAATTATTTTTTCTGCACTTCGAAAGGTAAATTGGATCATTCAGAATATTCTTTCCATGTTGCTTCATAATCTTTTCTATAATGGTCTCAGAGGTAGGCAAGGCTCTCATTGGAAGAGAAATCAATGATGCTAAAAATATTTTTCATCATTAATTTAGTTGTGAGTGATCTAATCGCACCAGCCTGGCTTCTTAAGCAACCCCATGTCCTCAGACTGCTTTTCTGGAAGAGGATTTTGGGTGAAAGAAACATGCTAGTCTTGGTATTGAGTTTTTTGTTTGGAATTTGCCTGGGATTCAGTAATATTTCAGTCCTGCATTTTCTTAGGGATTACAGATTCCTGATCCTTAACTCATGCAAGAGGCATTTTCAGCCTCCTCCTGCCAAATGAGCATCTTTCATTTTCAAACTACTATGTATATATAAATTTATATAGCATACATATATACGCAGCTTATTACAAAATTGTTAACCTGCAGAAATTGCTTTCTGTTACCTGGCAAAGTCATCTGCAATCCTCTGTGTAAAGCCTTTTCATATTGGGAATCTAACTGCCCATAGGGAATTTTTAATGTATTTTTTTTAATGGAAACCTATCAATGGAAGCAAGGTTTGCAGTGTCCTACTGACTCCTGGGAGAGACTAGAAGTGCTGGTAATCAATCATTTTTTCTGCAGCGGGGTTTGGGACAACATCCATACTCTCTTTCAAGAGGCATGGTTGTGCAAAGAGAAATAAGGGAAGTGCAACAATTTCATGTACAGACACCAGAGAGAAGAAAACCAAACACGAACATAAACTAGAGGGTTGATGGTGTTAATTATTAAGCCTTATTTTATTGCTGTGTTCCTACCTAATGGTCAGTTTTCCTCTGCTCTACTTGGGAGCTTTCTGAGCTGCTTTGAGCTGTAAGCAAGAGCCTTCTCCTTAAGAATATTCTTCTGTAAAGGCCAAGCTCCCTCTCTTACATCTTTGCTCTGGAGTTCATCTCCCAGATGCGTTAATTCACAGAACAGAGGGGGAACATCATCATCATTAAGATCTAAATCAAGCTTTCTCTCCTGTAAAGGATCCCCCTGCCTGAAGCAAAACAGAACTATTAATGCATTTTTTATAAACAATACCATTAAACATACATGAAAGATGTGTTGTAAATATTAAAGCGAAACTGTCACCTTTTTTTTCTTCATTAAACATAGCACAAAAATCTCCAGATCCTATTCCTTCTGACGCAAATTAAGCCAGACCCTTTGATTTCAAGAGTTTTGTCCATTTCCTTTACTATAGTATTACAGTTTCTGAAACAGCCCTGTTAGGATATGAACTATGGAACTATGCAATAGTCAAGTTATAAAAACACTTGGTTGTGAACAGAGCACTTCCAGAGAACATTTATGAATATTTAAAGAGATGTTGTTTCCTAAATCTGCTCCCTGACCAAGGCTGTAGCAGGTTTAACACACAGAAGGGTGCGTTGCTTGGCCACCCCTTGTGAGTGATGCTGGCCCAAGGCTGGGTGCAGGCTGCATGTCACAGTGGTCTCCCAGGCGTCTTGACCGCTAGGCTGTTATTCCACCTAGTGACTGCAGTCTGCCTGCTCTCGCTACACACAAGATGCTTCTTTTTATTTTATTTTTTTTCCATTATATTAGTGAAACAAGACAAAGTTTGATGTATTCCTTCAGTTAGCAGTGAATATGCCTACAAATTGATTAGTCAGATGGCCACATGCATGTCTTTGCCTTAACTGTGTTACACTAGAGACAGGTTTCACACCAAGATGGGTATTTACATCATCTAAATTCATATTCATCAAATAGAAATGCCTATCTAATGCTGTCAGTTTTCTAGTTTAAGTACTCTATCACTCTTCTTTCTTATGTTTGTATCTGGCCCTTGAATTAGGCACATCAAGATAATGTGAATAAAGTCCTTCCTGTCCCTGCTTGCGGGACCAGCTTAAGTTCCCCTAAGTCCCTAATAGCAGTCACAGGTGTGAATTTTATCTTTTCTGCTATCCATATGCAGAAGTCCACAATACACCTACACACTGTTCATTCACTTAACCATCAGCTCTACTCTGCTCTGACTGAAGCCAAAAGCAAAAATGCCCTCCAAAGGAGCAGGGTTCAGGCCAAAATTTTGATTTTAACGGAAATGATTTTTTAAAATCAGATGCTTTTGAAAAAATTTTCTCTGCTAATATCCTCAGATCACATTAAAAATCCATTTAAATATATTTTGATGACAACAAGAAAAAAGAGGACTTACCAAAGCACTGCAAAAGACTTCCTAAAATTGAACAGGAATAACATTTTCAGTAAGCCTTCAAGGTGGAGTTCATTTGTGAAATCCTTTATTGCTTCATTCCAACCTTGCTTCACACCCCTCTATTTCTATGCCATGTTTTGCTCTGTTACAGCTTTGTAAATGTTGCTTTGCTCTCAAAAGAAGTGGATTCTCTCCCCACTTAATTCTTTAATTCTTAAATGCAGGCATGACTTGCATTGTCTGAATGGACCAACTCTTTAGGTTGTCTTCTGTACCAAGAAGAACCTCTTGATTCTTTTAATGATCTTTTTTCCTTTCTTTTGATGTTAGTTTTGTTTTTCAGGACTAAAGAAGAACTCAAGAGTCAAGGCAGATGAAGTTCCCAGCATGTGCCTGAAGAGTGTCTACTGCTGTCTGCAGAGCAAAAATTTAATAATGAAGGTCTCCCCAGTAAATTAATGATGAATCTCCATGTCTTTTACACAGAATATAATACAGAAGCATCTGCTTCAAAATGTAGAACTACAAAAATTGTTATAATGTATATTAAAAAAAAATCACATTGGTAGAAAACAAAAACATTGTCCTGACTATCATTTTTACTAAATAAGCCTCCGTATTTATTTATTTTTGCTGAACAAAATATAAGAAAGGTCTTGCTTCAGCCTATTGACATTTATTTAAGTGAAAGCATTCCCACTTGTGCTGTCTCTCCCTGTGCACTGGAACAAAATTTTCCCTAGAAAACTGAAAAAAGGCACAGAAAATTTGATACTCTCCTTTTCCTCAGCTTTTTTTAAATATATATATTATAATTTGGTGATGAAATCCATTTACCATCAATACCATACTCGATTTAACAGTGAAGTTCTTCATGCAGAAAACCTATAGCTCCTCTCTCCATGAGCTGCTTGCTGCGTGCAGCCTGGGAAGCTGTTTCCCTAGGATCCCAATTAGCCGCCTACCCAAGCTGTTTTTTCAAACCGGATCAGATATCCATGATTCCCTTCATACATCTCACTGCTGCCTGCTACATTTTAATTTACCTTTTCAGCAGTATCATAGAATCACAGAATCATAGAATATCAGGTTGGAAGGGACCACAAGGATCATCATTGTCCAACATCTTACGGTAAAAGTATAGTTTAAATGAGATGAGTCAACATCCTGTCAAGCTGACTCTTAAAACTGATCAATGTAGGGGAATTTACCACTTCCCCTGGGAGATTATCCTTTACAAGTGATCTGCCTGCCTGTTTATACCACAGAAAGGTTTGCCGGGCTGGTAAGCCTTTTACTGGATGCGCAGGTGCCAGAGCTTCTGCAACCTTTGACCACTGCAAATTTTGTCTCCAAATTTCTTAGGGCTGTGGGATGCTCACAGTGTCTGTGGACGAGAGGGATTTCCCATGCTACTCAGTTGCAGTGGTGGGGCCAAGGCAGAGCTGAGTATGGTGTTGGCTTCCCCAACAGGCTGCAGGTTAGTGTCAGGGCACAGGCATCCCTGAACTAAAAATTAAAGGAAATAGTTTCTCAAATTTCTACTACTATATTTCATAATTTTTGTTATTTAAGTGCTGTGGGCAAAACTTATTTCTAGACAAAATCTGGTAATGAACTCTCACTTAGTTGATGATCAGCTTCTAAAAACAATTGCTCTGGAATTAATGATGCAGGGTGGGTTTTTTGTTTAATCACACTATCTACATACTTAGGTACACCAGAATTACCAGAACTCTAACAGGATCATTTGCTGCCTCCCAATAATACTGTAGTCTGAGATCATAATCCTCAGGCTAAAATTAAATCATCACATTAAACCTGCAGCAAAGAGCAGATTCATGCCTATTGCAGTTGATGCTCCAAGTGTAATAGCAAATTTGGCCCTGTATTTTGAAACATGGACACTCAAATGTACCTGAAGTGCAATGAAAGAGGCAGGAGGAGTAGCAACTTTCCTCCCTTTGCCTGGTTTGGAAGGCAGAGGGGAATTTATCTTTGCACTCAGGAGTTTCCTGTGCTGTAAAGACTTCATTGATCTAGTTTCTGCCTAATGTGACTGCACTATATAAAAGTTTCTTGGTGCTTTTAGCGTGCTTTCCTTAAGGAAAAAGAATGCGCAGGCTGATCCACTTTCAAGTTCAAGCCAATGCAGAGTCCAGGCACAGGAGTAGAACACACACATAATCAAGATATCTGCATTTTCAGTAACAGACAAGGAAACCCATCACAGCTCTGAAGCACTCTGCTTTTATTTTTTGCTTAGACCACATAGCTGGAGATAAGTAGGGAGATGCCTGAGAAAAGGAGCAATTACAGTTAATCAATAATCCTCAAATGGCAGCAATTAAAATTCTGAAAAAAAAGTATTAAAAAGGAAGCAGGCAAAGTAATGGCAAATCATCCATCAGCCATTCAGTGTTTTTGCAGATCTCAACTTGAAGAAAGGAGGAGTTTTTAATTAAATCATCATCTGAGGAAACCATTGATCCTTCATGTTAGACATGTTTAGAGTGCAAGAAACAGATTTGAATGGCCATAATCATAAAAGATGTGTTTGTTTTCCCCCAAAATGAGCCCCTTGCTGGGCTATGTAAAAAAGATGATACTGCTGAAACAATATGGGAGAGCTCTTTGCTTTTAAATGATCTAATTTCCATCTCCTTAGCTGAGTTAATTTAGTGCAGTAACATATGTATTTGTTTCCAAATAAAGACATTTGTAGATAGCATTTTCTGTGTAACTTCATCCCCTGCCCCAAGAAGATAAAAACAGTGAACTATGGTTCAGCA
>NW_010159617.1:19742-24353 GCF_000695765.1 Mesitornis unicolor
GTTTCCATGACATGAGAAACTTGAGTAGCTTGACCTGAGGGTTGTACTGGATGATCTTTAAGGTCCCTTCCAACCCAAACCATTCTGTGATTCTGTGACTTAGGAAGTGCTTTTCCTCTGCTTCAACCGGGGCACAGATTTCATTTTTAGAGATTCTCAACAGCCTTTTGGAGGCTCAGCCCTGGGAGTCCTCCTGTATCACCATGTGTCTTGAAGGGGCAGCACAAGTGGGTGCATCCTTAGAGAAGTCACCTACCATTTTCAGAAATAATGGCTGATTTGGGGTGCTACCTTCAAGGCTGCACAAGTATCTGCTCCCATTTACTAATGATGATGAGGGACTCCCAATCACACAGCAGCTCACCAAGGCTGAGGTGCGGGTGGAGTTGGGGATAGACTCAGAGTTGTGCTATCTGCCTTGTTAGGAGACTCAAGTGGCCTCAGGTGGTGGGTTGGGGTGTCTGCAGGTTTTTTCTTGGATGGGAGGAGTGTAGTATCTTAGCAGAGCATGGAGATCCACTGATGTTGCAGGGAGCAAGTCAGAAGGGGGTAAGTTTTTTTGTGTTTTTTATTGTGAGGTTGTTTTGGGATTATTTTTAGCATCTTTCCTTTTGTGGTAGTAGAGCTGGTGATTTATTGGATTAGAGAGCATTGACTACTGTGTTTGAGGCCTGAGATGGTGGGAGTAGTTTGCCAGGAAATGTGAGCGTAATCTTTTGTGTGTTAAAATCAGAGGGATTCAGCTGTGCCAGGGCTTTGTATAACTGAAAATATTGTGGTAGCAATGTCGTTCATGTCTCGATGATGCAGCAGGCTTGATGCTGAAGTTACGCTGCGGAAGGGTGGTGCAAACTGAGGGGCTGATCCAAGTGGGGGACTGGGGATCTCTGATACCCGTTCTCCCAAGTCCCCTTGGAGGCAGACAAAGCGTTAGAGATCTTTCCTCTTCTTTATGAAATATCTATATTGAAGCTGGTGAGACTGCTCACAGGAGAGAGATTAAGCATTCATGCAAGCATTTGCAAGGTGAGGCATTTGACCTGTCTCATTTCCCTGCCTGGCTGTACAGCAGAGCAGTTAATATGACCTCCTTGTGTCAGAAAGGAAAGATATTTGCAGTGTCTATCCCTAGCCAACTTAGGGTATCAAAGGTAGGTACCTTTTGGAACACACATACCTCTTTTTCTTGTAAGGTACATCTGCACTGAATACCTGGGGCAGCCTGAAGGAAACATTATGCAGGGGGTTAGACTAGATGATCTTTCAAGGTCCATTGCAATTCCTAACATTCTGTGGTTCTGTGAATTGCTGCATCTGTCCCCTTTTTCCCTGGTGACCTGAACTTGCAGCTCCCAGGTTTTGGCCAGGGAGGAGGTGCTGCTGTAAAGGGACAGGTAGGGATTACAAACCAAGTATCTACTTCCTTGTCCAACTGCTAAATAGCTCCAGCAGCTCCTCCCTTGTGCTTAGAACTTGAGCTGTGGAGCTACCTCAAGGTGCATCCTTTACACTGAAGTCAGCACACCTGAAACACTCATTTGAGCAGTGCAAAAGCTTTACACTTGATGTATGCCCAGAGATGGGTCTAAACACTCCTTTGCTTTTTGTTCTCTGCTCCTTTAAATGGCAATCTGTGAATAATTTCTTTGTCTGAAAGAATAAGATTATCCACCTGGGAGAGGTGAGAGAGCTACTTAAGACTAAGTTTTGCCTTGTTTTTCTGTAGTGTGTTGTGCCACTTCAGTGGAGGGTATCTACATCAGCCCTGTGACAACAAACTAAACCTCATGGTGCAATGGTGGTTATTTAAGAAGGGTTGACAAAAAGTCATCATCTTGCCTCAGAATGATATCCCTTGTAATGGATATCAGGTCTCAGTCTGTGCTTAGTCTTCTGCAAGACATTTGAGCAGGGGAAAGTTCTATAATAAGGCCAAGCTGGTAGGAAGGTGTTGGAGAGGAGCATTCACCAATATGCAGCTCATTCCCTTTAAAGGAAAACACCCTCATCCTCCCTCAAGTATCCAGCACTCCTAATGTACAAATTATGAAGCATTTGTTTGTGCTTCTCTGCTTCCTGCTTTGCCAGAGCACAGAGCTCTTGGCATTCACAGCTTGCTTTCAATCAGAACACTAAACTTAATCTAATTAGATGAGCGTTTTTCATCTTTGAGTTGCACCTCCCTAAAGTCCCATCAGATTTAGCTGCTGGCTGTGTTGGGGCTTTTCCAAGGCTGATGAGGAATGAAGAGCAGGATCCAACTGATGCTGAGTCCCATATCATGCTTGTAGGCAAGAAAAAGCCTTCTCTGAAGACCATGACCAGAAGATGCTCTCTTTATTTTTCTTTTATTTTTTTTTCTTTAAGGTTTCTATTTGAGCCTCTCTAGTTACCAGTCGTTAAACGTTCCCCCATGTTCTTTGATGTTCTCTGATTCCTGTATGTTTGCAGGAAAGAGGGACTGAACCACTTACGAAGGCGAACTGAGGGACCTCTCTGTGACAGCTGATGTCCTCACTATATGGGCTAAGTCAGACTAGCAACTAGCAGACAATTCTCTTTGTCTTCTTTTTGACCAAAAAAAGGTGTTGCCAATGTCTACATCTGGAAGAATTAACAAAAGCAACTGGTCCTGGTTGGCTCTGAGATCCCAAAACATTTAAGCACATGTTTAGCCTTAAGGAAACAGAATAAAATCCCTGAGATTAGGACTTTTAAATAAGTTTAAGTGACTTTCTTGATTATGAATCACTAATGGCAGTGAAGCAGGAAGAATGTGTAAGAGCTGGCTGTAACAAGTCCATGAAATTGGCCTTGTTGGAGGTGCCAAGTCTGGACTAGAAACTCGGAAGCAGTGATTGTATGAAAAGGTGAATCCCAGATAGAGGTCAATGAAGCCAAGAAAGCTATGCCCTGTGAGTTTGCTCCAGGTAATCTCTGGTACTAACATCTTTTTGGAGTCCTTTAAATGCCAGCCCCTTAGGCCCTGAAACAGCTAATGGGAGAAAAGCAAGAGAAAACCTATGAAGCATCAACAGAAGCAGGATGCAGAGTGTGTATGTGCATTTAATGCTTCTCAGGACTTATTCTTGCTGATAAAAAATTGAAATATGAGGAGGTTTTGTGGCTTCTAATTTAGCACTGAACAGATGTAGAGCTGTTGAAAGTAAAATGCCCATTGAAATTACAGTATTTCTCTTGATTGACCATAATAAGATTACTTCCCTTGCAGAGTGTTTGCTTCAGAAACACACCTGAGGAAGCAAAGCCACTGTAATAACCTACAGCAAAGGAGCTCACACTTTTTTCCTCAGTGCAGGAAAACAGCATTTCGAGACCTGCCTCAGGTCTGTGCACTTCTTCCCTTGCAGCAGGCTGCTGATGAGCTGCTAAATTACATGTAGCTGCTTCTTCAGTTCATGTTTTCCTCCCTTGGGGGAGAAAAGGATATTTGTCTTAAAGATCACCCAGGGTCTCCAGCTTGAACCTCCTGCAGAGTGAGAGCAACTCTCGGCATAGATAAATCTCTGCCTACTTCCACCAATCCACTTCTGCTGTTCAAACATGCCAGCCCAGCTGGCCTCTGATTTCTCCAGAGAAGTTTGCAAAGACCCAAAAGGCATCAAAAGAATGATGACTCCACTGTGTGTGAGATTGTTTTTTTTATTGTTTCTGGATGAAGCCTGTGATACGCTCTCAAAACACCATCAGTGATGCTCCTGGGTTTCTCCTCTTCCTTTCTGCTTTGGTGCAACGGTTAAAGTGAGTGACAGTTTTGCTTATAACAGGTTTAAAAAGGAGCAAAACTCATAGGGAGCCTTGCCAGCAAGCTTTGCTTTCCCACCCAGCAGGGATGAGCTGTGTGGCAAATTGTTTGTTAAATTGAATCTCGTGTTCTATGCTCCAGCAGAAGCAAAACAAGAGGTGCCACAATTACAGCTTCATTCTCTGATTACCTGCCTCAGCATGGCAGCAATAAGCATTCACAATTTGTTGCTGCACTGCTAATTCATCTTTAGGCTGAAACGGCATCTTAATTGTATCCACTAATAGTCAGCTTCAATCAAGAAATCACTCTGAGTCACTCCAGCTAGACTAGCTGGGGCTCCTAGCACTCGCTTTTGTTGGTTAAGGGACTCAAATGAGATCATGGTGGTTTTATTTATGTATACGATGAGCGAGGGGGGAGCACTGGCAGCCATATAAACTCTGGCATATCTTTATCACTTGGTATTAAGCCAGGGAGACAGGACAGCTGGGATTTATAGTTTGGTGCATGCAGCTCCTTTTTATGGCTTTTGCATGATTTAGGCAGAGCTGGGCTTGTGGATGGCAGAACTGACAGAGGGTAGGGGAGGCTCTTGGGTTTTAATTTTGCAGTTCCTGTTGGTGACAATAGTCATAAATTTCAAGGTGTTTTGCAGTCAGGCTTCAGCTTTCATTTATTGGTGTAGAGAATGCAAATGTCAGCAAGCAGAGTAAGAGCAAACCCTCTTTTCAAGGCAAACGTTTGGGCGTGAGAGTGCAAAAATTACCTGATGGATGTTAAAGCTCTTGCCATTTTGTGGCAGACTGAGATTAAACCTGCAGACTCTCAGGGTCAGCAGCCGA
>NW_010159617.1:24384-78648 GCF_000695765.1 Mesitornis unicolor
ATTTCACCTTCTCGCAAGTCCAAGGACTTTCCATTCTGGTGAGCAGCACTGCCTCCCCAGGGCACTGAGAGGTGAAATGCATGCATAGGGCCAGAGCTGGGGACCCACAAGGGTGACATGGTGGAAGCAGGATAGGGCCAGCAAAGCCCATACAGATAAGGTGAGACTTCAGCAAGAACCTCCCTAACCTAGAGACAGACTAATGTCCCTCCTGTACCTGCTTTTCCACCCCATTAAATCAGATCGCACATCAATAGCAGACAAATTACTCTGGTGATCAGTGGCTAGTTTGAGATTCTTCTTTATTACTGCTTCAGCTGGAGTGCTACCATGGAGGGAGAAAGATGAGACTTAATTGCTCTCCTGGACAATAATTACCTGGATATGTAAATCCTCCTGCCAGATGTACATCTCCAAGTGCACCAGTGCGAAAACCATGGCTTTCTGGTTACATTTCTCCTACCAGAGCACTTCAGCTTCTGTTGCAAACTCCAAACTGTAAGTACAACTCAGACGCGTCAAAGTCAGCAGAGAAGAACCTAACACAGGAATTAAAGAGAGGGTTTGCTGGAGATGTGTCAATGACTCTAAAAACTGCTGTATGGTGCTGTAAGACATAGAAGAAATGACAAGTGCTGGGGGTGCAGAAAGCTGTTTGGCAGCAGGAGGCAGGCAAAACTCAGCTCCTAATTCCTGTAGAAACCTTGATGTCCTTTTATGTCACAACTAAGGTTTGAGACCTAGTGAAGGGTGTTTTTCTTGCTTCTCTACATACTGGAAGCCTTTCCCTAGCTGCTCTGCTGACCTCTGGAAGCAGGAAAGAAAAACATTTCCATACCACCCTGAAGGCTTAGGACAAGCTGCTTTGCTCTAACTTGGGTGTGCAAATACTGGCGTGCACTGCACAACCTCTCCCTGGCTGGGAGTTCCTGCTCTAGCTCTCATACAGCTGGGAAGAAAAAAGCACTTCCACCAAATAAATAAAGCTGCTCTGAGATTTCCTCCTTCCTCAGTCTGCCAGTATCTTCTGAGGACAGATGATGTTTAATAGCTCTGTTCTCTGCTGTTAACTTCACTCCTTTCGTGTGTTTGTATTTGCGTGCTCTCCATTTTCGCTGTAGGAAGCTCCTTTCCTTTCTCCTGCATGTATTGCCCCTTGCAGCTTTGCTTCCTTAGCACTGAGCAACTGTATCCTCCCTCTCTGCTTTTTCTTCTTTTCCCTTGTACTCATGAATTACTTCATACAGCACTCAGCTCCCCAGTCTCTCTGACCTGCTCACAGCCACAGACCTTCAGCCTGTGGTTCTTACTCCTTACCTTCTCCAAACTTGTCTCTTCTTGCCTCCTGCACCTAAAATCTGGTAATTTATCAGTGTGTTAGTGAGAACTGCCATGCACCAAGCCAGTGAAATAGGCAGGCTTTCTGTTAGAAAAGTTTGTTATTGCACATACTAATACTGGCACAGATTCTGATCTTTCCCCTAACAGCAGTGTCAGCCATTGTGGTATCAATAGCTTCTCCCATCTTAGGCTGTGATTTATGTTCTGACTTAACAAAGCACCTTGTTAAAATTGATCAGAAGAGTAAAACAATTGGACTTCAAGGTGGGATCTGGAACTGCACAATGCTGCCTTGGGAAAGTCAGGAGCCAGGACTGCTGAGCTACTGCCCTCTGTACAGTGCAGCTGCCTGGTTTGTCTTTCTCTGTGTTAGCAGCATCCATGGGCTTGCAGACTTGGGGCTGAAGTTCAGCCACTGGTGTTTCTTCAAAGCAGACTAGATGAAGGCATGATGATACACAAATTCAGTTGCCTTATTTGCATGTTTCTGATGGCAGGCGCACCAATAAACAGAAGAAATGTTGAACAAAGACCAGAGGAGTTTGCAATTAACACATTAAACAGATCTACCAGCAGCAGGATCAAAAGCAGAGTAGGAAACGAATCACCCATGCAATGTGACCATGGCTCTGCGTTGATTATTTGATTTATGCTAACATTAAAAGCTCATAGGAAGCTGAAGTTGCCTCATAAACTCCCTCTCCTTTCATGTAAACTACTTCCCACAGTCTGGCACCAGATTATTTTTCTTTCCTTCTTGTCTTTTTATAACTGCATAATCTTCAGTGTCTGATTCCTACCTTTACTGCGTGCTCACTTGCTCACTGCTAAACAAACTTCTGTACGTGTGCCAGGCACCATTTTGTTGATAAAAATCACTTTGTCACCAGAATTATATGTGTGCACCTGATGAAATACTTTTAACTGACAGAATGCTTTTAGTCACATGGATTTACTTGACTAAACTATATTAGGTGAATTAAACTAAGAATTTCATCAAACTCTCTCCTCTGAGGAAAGAGTTTCATTGATCCTCTCTGATGCTGGAAAGACCCATGCAGTCAAATGTATTAATTCAATAAACAAGTCTGCCACGGCCTTAAAATTGCTACAGCAGGACACAGAGACGTAGGGGAAACTTGTATTAGGGCTTGATGAGCTCACTAATGCGTTAAGGTCAAGACTGAAGCTTCTCTGTGAGATGTAGCACTACGTGAGACTTGGTTTTCGGACATAGTGTCTCTGTGATCATCACTGCAAGGGGTGAGATTTTTTCCCTGTATGACTTTCACAATAGAAAATGGATGTCTGGCAAATTATTTTTTTTTTTTTTCAGATATTGGGAGAAGGAAGCCAACGAAATGCCAAAAACAGAATAACCAAATATTACAAATATTTTTTTAACTTTTCTTTGAGATTTTTCTATTTCATAATAATCTTTCCTGAATATTTTCCTAGTGAAGACTTAGCTGCTGCTCTGTGGGTTGCAATGCTCAAGTAGGTACATGCTCTGCTTCTGCAGCACCTTTAACTTTCTTTACTTGGTGGTAGAAGAAATTGGGTTTTGGGGAAGGAGAGAAACTCTTATCCTTTGTACCCAGAGAGGTCATAAAGGCTGAAAACACTGCTTGCTTTTGTGTATAGTGATGCCTAGTGATGTCTCTTCTGCCATCAGAAAGCTGTGATTTCACCTCTTGGGTTCTTCTACAGCTGAATGATGGGTGAAAAGGGACCCCTCCCCCCGCCCCCAGCATTAATATCTGGTGGGAGCTTACGTACCACTCTAATAATTAATAACAACGACTCAAATTATTATTTCTAGTATGTCTTTGCCAGCCTTCAGATGAGGCTGTGAAAACCTTTTACACAGCGATAAGAACCGATCTCCTGTTCATCTTCATTCAGCCTGAGTCTGTCTTACACCAGTATAAGGCAGTTTATTTGAAGCATCACTCTGCTTTTTTCCCCAGGGCAACAAGCTCAGAGAAATCAAGGCAGAAGGGTGATGTGGTTGTTATTCCTTGTGTGTCTGCAGAGCCAGGACAGAAACACCAGTAAATTGATCTAGGGAATTATGCTCCTTGCCGAAACACGGAATAAAGAGCAAATGATGCTTGTGCCTTGCTGCTGCTAGCTCTTATGAGGTGCTGTTTTGCCAATTGCTTTTGTTTGGTGTTTTGGGGTAGGAGTTTTTTGCAACTCGTTCCAGGCTTTTGGTGCGGCTCTTCACAGGGACCTTCCATCCAGGACATGTGCAGGGATTTTGCCCCATCTCTCTTCTCCATGGTGGCAGGGCAGGGGATGCCTTTCCATGGCCAATGGGTATGCAAGAAATTAATGCTGCATTAGTTAACTGTTCCTATCTGACCTGAAAGTCAGTATTTTATAATTAAAACATGGAAAATGCCACCAGTTATGTTTGTGAAGTAAAATATCCATGACTTTTAAGTCTACTGTTGAGTAATGACACACATATATATATATATGGTGTCAGAGCTGGTGCTGCTTTCCATTAGGGTGGGTTTTCCTTTTGCCAACTGATTTATCTGTGAAATAAACAACCAGTGTTTATTGTAAATAAACCAGTGATTTGTAAATAAAAAGGGGAGTTAGCCAGACAGAGTGGAAACATAAATAGAGACCAAATGTTATAATGTAATGAGAGACGATGTTCCTGTTTAGAAAAAGACTATCATCCCCCTGCATGTTCATGCTGACAAAGTGGTAGGCACATGGGGTGGTGATATATCAGAAATGCTGTTGCCTAGTACTGCAAATATTGAAATAAATCTGTTATTTGAATACTCATAAATTATAAAAATCATTTTGAAGGTCCACAGCAATTACCCACTTGAAGGGTTTTCCTGGAAACACTTCTCTGAAAAGTTTATTTTATTGAATTGTGCTGCAAATCTCCTGCCAAGCCCTCTGGGAGAAGGGAGTCAAAACTTTCATCACTTCCTCTGAAAAAAAATCCAAGTGTGTGGACGTGGTTTGAGGTTTTAATAACTCACAGTACAGAAATGGAATGGTCGCAGTTATGTAATTTCAGGGAAGTGACTGAGCATTGCTGCTTCCCTATAAGGGAAGCCTTGTGGATAGATGTTAAGATAGAGATTATTCAGTATGATGCACTTGAGCTGCACAAGGAAGAATTAATTGATACTTAGATGTATTGGGGGTAGGGATGGTGACAACATCTGATAAATGAAACATGCAGCAGTGAGAACAGATGTATGCTGGAAGGACAGCATGATAAATGTGCACCTTGATATTTACAGTGTCTGAGAAAACGCTCCCAATCTGATACAGGTTCAGTAACTACAGTCATGTTTGAGTACAGTGGTTACTTGATTGATTTAATTAGCTCTCATTAATGGCATTGAAGACAGTTCAGCAATAAGCAATGGAAAGTCTCGCTGAAGTGTTGCATGTTAATTGCTTAATGATTTGTGCTATGGGATGGCTCTTTTGCATAAGTACAAATTAGATGGTGAGTTGTTTGGAAACACTGATGTCTATCCTTGCTGGGAGCAGAGGCTGTGAGAGGCGAGGCTGCTGCCCGAGCTGGCTGCATTGTGCACACCAGCATGGACTCTCTGTGCCCCACAAAGGTTTATAACCTTTAACAAGGCTCTGGCTGCAGCCCACGGGGCTCCTTCCCCTGCCACCCCCCTCCCTGCTCAGATGAATAGAAGGGACCCTGCAAATCAATATTCTCATTAAAGCTTAGAAATTATTCTTTTGATCTCCATTGACTTTGAGGAGTAAGCAAGCCGGCCCAGGGAAAATTAAAATAGCCTCTATGGCTAAATCTACTTTTTTTTAACCTTTCTCATAATAACATTTTAAAATTCAATATGGTGCTCTCAAACGAACTGCAAAATCACAAAGTTTGATCAAGCAAGTGAATTTCCTTCCCATATTTTTTTAATTTCATGCAAGAAGTAGCCAAATTTGATATTGCTGACTTAGGTGGGAGTTACCTGTCTCTACCCTGGACTTTACTGCTGTTTATAGCTCACCATACCTGACTTGGCACGTTCCATGCCCAAAATCTACCTCGGGCTGAGCTCTTTGAAGATGTCCTTGCTGTCTCAGGGAGCAAGATAAGGATAAGAGAGCATAGTCTGTCTGTGTAGTATTATTTATTTTCCTTTTGCCTAGGTAAGGATGGGGAACCAGGCTGAGGGTGATAGCAGTAGATGGAAACATGGGATGGCCCAGATGGACAGCACTGCAATGACTGGGCAAGGGGAGCAGCAGGAGCTGTATGACATTGCTTAATCCTGCTGCACCTGCAAGGAGGAAATCTGAGGCAGAAGATGGAGGTGGTGGTGTGTCCTTGTTGGGATGGAATCGCCAAGGGGTTATATAATTTAAAAAAATATTGGTTTTGAGTTGGTTAAACCCAGCCAGGTCAATCATAATTCCTGCGTTTCTGTTGTAAACTTTGCTTTGCTAACTTTAGGACTGTTTAAAGGGGGATTATTTGTGTGTGGTGTTCATATGCTGCTAACAGAAACCACATTAGGACACCTTCCTAAGGTGGGGTGATTCCCATGCAAGGTGTGCATTGCCAGGTGACTGCAACTTGGAGCAAGTGCTTGTGGAGATGGCATTTTTGTCCTTTAAAGGAAGGGTAGGACTTCATTTTGGTCTTAAGGATGGTTTCAAAGAATGAGAATTTAAAAATCTGTCCTGTTTACTCTTTCTATGTGAAAGCCAACATATCTCGTCTGTGCCTATGTAAAGGAGATATGTTACCACACCTCTGTCCTTTTTTCAGGAGCTGTAATGCTTGATAGCATCGCAGGCAGATCTAATTTTACAAGTGAAAGACTAATTTTGCTTGCAGTTCTGCCAGCCACAGACTGCAAGATGTCTGTCCAAGGGTCAGTCGCTTGATCTGCCTCACTGCAAGCCAGAGGAGAGCAGAAGGATATGCCTGTCTCCATCAGCACTATCTGACTGTAAAGTCACTGTCAAATGGTTCTTTCTCAAAGATTAGAAAGGACCCAAAAATGCTTTTCATAGATAAGGATTCAATTCCAGCTATGAGCATGCTGGCTGAACACTGCAAGGGCAGAAATGCACAGGCTGATTGGACCCATCTTTCACAACTGGATGAAGCCCAGATATGCTGTATGCTAGATTTCTGTGCTAAGCGGGGTCTTTCCTTTTGGAAGCAGTTTAGGATACCATCCTCCACAGCTGAGGTTTCATGCAGTCCAGCCTTGGGGCAATTTGGAATCATTCACAGGCTGGGCTCAGTGTCCCTTGCCTGCATCAGATGTGCTGGGTGCTCTCTTTGCCTCTGCCCTCTGTGGGAGAATAGGAAATCACATGTGGCTACTTGCCTTTAACTGCAAGGCAGCATCATACACATATACTTGGAAATTATTTATGTGGAAAAATTAACTGTACAGCTGTCCTGAATGATGCGAAGTGCTTTAGAAGTGAAAAGCAATGTTTAAGATCTGGCTTGACTGTCTCTTGGCAAAGCCGCTTCCTGTGAACAGCACATGCTGCCGGAAGATGCTAGGTGAAATGCAAGCTGTGCTTCCCAAAATAACCACTTTTCCCCCACCTTTTTTCTTTTTTCCACTTTTTTTTTTTCACACCTGATGCTGTGCTCAGAGGTAGTGGGAGAAGCAAGGTATGTGTACTGGTGTGTGCTCTCAAGGCTTCTGGCAAGCCTGGGCTTTCTGGGCTGAAGGATATATCACGTTCAAATTTTGTCTCTTTTGTGCTTTTGACCCTGTAACTTTCTACGTGTATCATGGAGAGTATTTTTGCACTGTAAGAAGGTGGCTTGTGTAGTTGACTAGGACAAGTTGTTACAAAGGCCAAGCCAGGAAGTGACAGAACTGGTGTGTGCTGGTGAGGGGCATTTTGGAGTCGTAACTCTCCCAACCTAAAGGGTTGCACCTTTGTGCAAAGTCTGGGAGGAATACTGGCCTCTGTCGGGCTGAGAGAACATATCTATTTCACGAGCAAGAGGAGACACAAAATAGCACTTGTCTTGGTGGCTGAGAGAAATCACACTTTGCATTTAGGGATGCAATGTGGAGTAGTCACATCTTCTGTAAGTTAAACCTTCTGATTACACAGGTCACTGAACTTCATTGAACCTTTACCTTAAGCAAGGGCTGAGAAAAGAGTTTTTCTCCTTGAAGAAATTCATAGATGTTGACCTTCTATTTTTCCCTGAAGTAAAGCAAACAAAGATGAAAATGATGAGCTTTTGCAAAGGCAAACCCCACTTTGTTTTCAATTTATTGTAGCTTTTTTTACTCCATCAGATTGTTTTGATATTAAGATTAAAGTGACTTCAGTGAAATAAAATACACAATTATTTCCCAGAGGTTATTTCTTTTGAGTGTGCTTTTTTCAGAGGAGAAACCCATGTGAATGAAAACTTCCTGCTAGTTCTTGAGACCATCAGGTTATTTGTGTTGGGAAGTACAATAAGGCCTCAGCATTGTCTCAAGATGCATTGATCCTTGTGCTTGCCCTTACAGCATGGTTTGGCAGTGTTCCTATGAGCTCAGGTTGGCTGAGTTTTGGGACAGTGAGGACAACTGACCAGCAGGAACTAGGAATCTCTCCCCTTTTATTATTTCAAAGACTAAAGGTTTGGGTATTGTCAGGAAATTTTTGTACGTTTTTACCAATGTGCCCTTTCTTGTGCAAAGCAACAGGATTTCTGCACGAAATCCACTAATCTACGCATGGGAGGGCCAGGGGAGAAACAAAACAAACAAACAAAAAAAATCCCAAATAATTAAAAAAACCAGCTGTATCTTTGAGTAACACCACTGAGTTTCCTGAGGTGTAACCCTTTCTCAAACAATTCTTTTTCTAAAATACAGTCCTTTGGTTTATAGATTGGGTGAGGAGATAAAGTACTGCAGATGGCTGCTGTACAAGCTGTGCCCTTTCTACACTCAACATGAATGCTGTGCTTTTCCTGAAATTGTCTCCAGTCCTGTTCAAATTCTATGGAGAACTTG
The DNA here is from genome assembly GCF_000695765.1 of Mesitornis unicolor. NCBI lineage: Eukaryota > Metazoa > Chordata > Aves > Mesitornithiformes > Mesitornithidae > Mesitornis > Mesitornis unicolor. The sequence goes on from NW_010159617.1 coordinate 32,742, forward strand.
TTTTAATAATAACTTGTCTAAAGAAACAAATTTCATTATCTAAGAACAAAAGGGACCCTTATTTTTAAAATATGCAACCTGCCTGCATGACACACAAACACCCTTTTTGAGCAGGAAGGGTATGAATCCTGTAGCTCCTGACTTGGTGAGAATGTTTGAGGAAGACCTTGGCTTTTAATGCTGTTCAAACACTGGTATTAAAGTCCTCCCATGATGTTCCCACCTTCACAAAATTCTTCTAGTGTTGTGGAGGGAGGTGTTGTTCATCACTTTGTCAGTTGTATCTGAGGAGTTACTAGCAATTTTTATTAAACTGGAATATAGGATAAGCAAATTGCAGTGGTCCAAGAATAAATATCAAATAGAGGTTGTTTGGATAGCAGCAATAATTTCATTTCTGAAAGGAGTGTGTTGTAACTTACAAGAAGCTCAATGTACAAACTAGTATGGATGAATGATGCTTTTTTACTTAATTAGTAAAGTCCTTCAGCTTTCTGCAGATAAAACCCATAAAAGAAGCCTGTCTGACTAAACCCCTGAACTTCCATTGTTATGCAGAAAAACAGCAGGTTACCAAAGGCATACAGCCCTTGCCTGCTCTCTGCTATAAACGGGAAGGTTGTATCTGCAGCATGCTGTCCTTCAAAAGGACAAGGACAAGGCTTTCTCTACCTTTGGAGAAGAAGGTAACTGTCCTTTTGGATGAAGGTGACTTCTTCCAGGCCGTCACTCACCTACTGCTGAGGCTTCACTGCCTGTTTATTCCTCTTCTTTTATGGGACAATGAAAATACAAAATCAAAACTTTTCAGTAAACTAGCTCTTGGTTTGATATGTGTGAATCTGGTTACAGTAAGGACTTTGCCCTGTAGGTTTGTCTGGATTTTTAACAAACACTCTTATTTGGATAAACTGTGTTGGGTTTTGGTGGCTTTGGGTTTTTTTCCTCGGATTCCTTTACAGAATTAATAATAGCTGAGTGCAGAGGCATACGCTCAGAGCAGCACAGAGGGAGGCCAATTGAAGAAGGAAGAAAAGCTAAGAGCTGCAATTCTACAAAATAGGTTTTCCCTTTACTTGGAACTAAATCTTCTTCTTTGGGCAGTGCTTTTCACTTGTTACAGACACAAATCTCAGCTAATTCTTGCTGCTGTGCTACCAATGTTATTGCAGCGGCAGTACTGATGGAATTGCTCAGCAGTAGGGCACGTGGCTTCCTACTGGCCTCTCTGCCCCAGCAATCAAATACACTTTCCCCTTCCTCCTACAGAGCCTTGAGCCGCTTTATAATGGTCTAAAATAAATTCATGTGGTGCTGAGCTTTAATAGCACCAAGGCTGCTGTACTTACCCGTCTTTCCTTTGTGCAAGTGAGAGCTGTTTGTGGCTGTGGAGAAAAGGCAACAAATTTTAGTCTGTCATTCCTAGTTTTAGCCTTTATCCCAGAGCTCTAGGAATAACCACAGCTTCCTAGCAAGAGTCTGGTGTCCGTAGCACGTTGTGTGATGACCTCATGTCCACACAGCTTCAAGTGACTGAGCCTGCCTTGGTCTTGCTGCAGAGAATGTCTCATCTTTTAACTGTGGCTCATTAGTAGGTTTGGGACATAAAACACTGCACTGAACTTACTGCACTGAACTTACTCCACAGCTCCTGAGAAACTTAGAGTTGAGTGCTTTTTACTAAGCCTTTTTGCAATACCCCCTGTACATAGATTAGAGCTGCTTGGCCCCTGGTTAAGCCTTGCCAGAGAAGTGCTCAATCAATGAGAAAAGTGGTTGGTGTCAGGGATGCTGACAGGTAAAGGCATCACACTGTCATTCAGTTTTTGACTAAGGAAAGACCCTTGCTAGGAGAGCTCTCGGAAAGCACTTAGACACTTATTGCCCGCTGTCAAGAAGCCAGCTTCTGGATTAAGGAGGCAACAAAAACCCAATTTAAAATCACTGCAGGGCTGGTCGGCAGCAGGGCCATTGGATGGAGGTTGCTTAGTGCAGCAGTGCTGTGTCTCCAGCAAGCAAGGGGGGAAAAGGTATCTGCTTTTGTCTTCACAGCGGACTCTTTCCAAGTGTGGCAAAGCTCATAGTCTGTAGTAATTAACGTATCGTTAGCTTGTCTTTACTGTGGTCATCTAAATGTCAGTGCTTCTACCCTCTCTGGGCTTTTCCATTCAGAGAAGCCTGGAGAATGTAAAAATGAAACTTGGAGATGGATTACAGTAAAAACTCAAGTCTAGGAGGAAGCTGGGCATTTATTTGAGGCATGCATAGAGAGGTAGGGTTGGTTGTTCTACCTAGGGAAATGTATGTTCAGATCTGCTTTGAAAGAGTCAAATAGGAATGTTGAACATTGGTAGGCACTCTGAAAAATTTCTGCCCTTGCTAAAGGTAAGAAAGCTTCCTAAGGCAGATGGCTGTTTGCAGGTCGCGTGGCAAAATGAGTAGGCAGAGAGAGAACAGAGACTCTAATCCACCTGGCAGAGAAAGCAAAGCAACTCAACGCCAGGGTGCGTGGAGGAAGTTTGAGTGTTTTGCACAGCTGCAAAAGCTTGGCTGTTGGGATCATGGGAACGTACAGCTTTGGCTGTTTATAGGGGCAGCAGTAAGAAGTGTGTGAATTCTGCATGCTTCAGCGTAATTGAAATCCATGAAAAAATATAAAGTAACAGAAGGAAAGTGGTCCTTATTGTTCTTTCTGAAGTGTTTGCTTCAACTTTGTTATCCAAGATGATTGTGAAGAGTAGTCCTGTCACTTGAATATCCCTCTCTAATACCAAGTGTGGAGTGAGACCCCAGTATCCCTGATCCTGATAAACCAAAACTTAAGTTGTCATGGGGCTAGAAAAATGTTTCTGAAAAAGAAGGATGTTTTTAATAATTGATGTGTGTGTGTGTATATATATCTATGTCTATATATATATATTATTTTTAAGAAAATTGTGATAATTGTTTTTACAAAACGTGCAAAATTGTTCCAACAAATGGTGTACAATCCTGCCTGGTTTTGCTTATAATTAAGGAGCCCAGTGCTGTTAATTGGACAGATAAGTTGGGAGGTCCTGATTCAACAGCGCACTTGTGAATCCCAGTGTGTGAAGTTCCCATGAAGCCACAAAGCAGATGTTCCTTTGACTACAAAGGGATATACTTAAGTGCTTTTCTGGAGAGAGGCCATCAGAAGTCAGGTATAAGGACTCACAGAAGTGAAGCTATTAGAGCAGTAAAACTGCTTTAGCTAATGGTCTTACAGAATGGGACCCTAATTTCATGAATAAAGATAAGAATGGGGAGCAGAATGCTTGCAGTCAAAGGAACAGGGCTCTGCATGTTTCTCAGCAGAGACATAGGTCCAGGGTGATGCCACTGTTTTTCTGTAATTAATTTTTTTTTAGCTTGCTAATGTCTTAATCTTATGAAATAAAACTGTCTTGCTTGGCTGGATGCTGGTGGATTCTGCAGGAGAGGTGAGAATTAAACCTGTCCCAGGTTATTTACTGCAACAACGGAAATGTGTATTCTGTTATTCAAGCAGTTGTTGTCTTGTTACAAGGCTGAGGGAGCCTGTGAGTGGTATTCAAGAAGCAAGCTCTTAAAGAGAGCTGTCTAATTTTATTGGTCTCACTTGAAAAATTACATTCCCTCATCTCCTCCAAAAAAGAGCTGTGATCTCCATCTCCTCCCACTCATCATTTGCAATATAGTCAGCTTTGTACAGTGTATAATCACAATACTGGAGCAATAATATTTCATCCAGATATATTGCAAGGGGCCTTCAGCTCCCCAGAAAAGCAAGGGAACTGCAGTCAGAGTTTTTCCCTCTTCAGCAATGTGCAGAGACACGGCTATGCAGGCTCTCTGGGGCTTGGGGGATTGCAGCCTATCTGCTGAAATAAAAGGACTTCTGAGGATTTTTTTAACCCTGCAGGTTGGAAGAAATGGTATCCACAGCTAGATATCCTTGGGGGATGGTGGAGATAAAGAAAGCTGAAAAACAGAGTCAGGCACATGTGTCACGTAATTAATGTACCTGCTCTGCTATGGGATAGTCACATCAGCATCACTGCTGTCATCTGGCACCACTGCAGGCATTAAGTGAGAATGAGTCTGTCACACTTCATTTATCAGGCTTTGATGATGGATTTGGTGAAATCATTGCTTGGGATGGTGGACTCTTCTCTCGCATAAATGACGTGGGAGCAGGTGATGGGTCCCAATGGCTTCAGTGTGGTGGTGCAAAGAGGGCAGCTCTAATCCCTGGAAAAGAGAGCTGGGTATGGATCCTGGCCATGGGTCAGGGAGGGCTATGGAAAGTCTGCAAGCTGCTACACCAGCTTGATACAGTGTGTGGGTGTTCTCCTGTAGGAACAAGCTCCAGTTACCAAAGGTCTGGTTTGAGATAAACACAGAGAAGCTCAGAGCCTCAGCAGTGCATCTTAGGGGGCTTTACGTTAACTTCCTAATTCATGGATGGACCTCACTGCTTCCAGAAAGAAGCATGGGCTTTCAAATAGGGACATACCAAGCATCTAAAGGAGATGTAAATAATGTGTGCTGTTGGACAGATAGGATCCTGCAAAATCACAAAGTGTGTAAAGAGGGATGGGGAATCTGTGGGTCATCTCTTCTGCTCCTTCAGTGAAGAATTCCCATGGGAAGACTGGTATGAGAAGTCCCATGCTTACCATAATGATAGTGGTTCCTAATCTAAAGTTGAAATTCAGCTAGCCTGTAGCCCTTGGAAACTCAGTGAGTGATTCAGTGGGGTTTGTCTGAACAACTGGATTTTTATGCAATTGGATTCCTGGCTTCCCTAGAACTCGATGTCAAATGTACCCTTTGGCATCTGAAATACTTTGAAAATTGGCCCTAAATGTATTTATCCTGCAGGAAATATCTGAGTTGTAATCAAAATGTGGAATGTATGACAAAATCTGTCCTGTGGCAAAGTATTAATGCTACTCACCCTGAAATCAATAGCAGATGCAACATTGGTTATACTACAGAGAGAAATGGGGGAAAGTATATATTAAGAGGTTTGTGGTTTTTTTCTGAATATAATAGATAAGTATCCCAATCTCCATAGAAAGTCTTTCTGGACTATGTTGACAGTAGAATTATATGGACTCATACAATCAGTAATCTCAAATTGTTTCAAGAAGCAGCATTTGGTTAGCATCTGTGCATGGTGGGGCATAGCTATGGTTATCTGTGTACCTGTTGTCCTAGTTTCTCACCACTTAATTGTCACCCACAGTACCACAGGTTTTGTACGAGACCCAGGAAAAGCTGAGTTTTGTGCCCTGGACTGGGACAGGCAAAGCTAGGCTGACTTAATGATGCCCAGGGTGTTGGGCAGCAGCTCCCTGTTTTGGGTGCTGGTTCTCCACAGCCTCTCTGCATCAAGCAGTAGGATTCACTTCTTCACCTTATTTTTGGTGCAGTGCCAGCAAAAGTGATGCTATTAAAACTAATTAGATAAATATATATGTATTTTGTAATCAGGCAGTTAATTATGGCTTAGGGAGCAGATGGCAGTCCCTGGCATTTATCTATTCGTAGCTGGCTTAAAGTGAAGAATATATATTGCAGCTAATTATGACTCAATATAAAATATGTAGGTAATTGTGAACTTGGCCTTTGTCCCTTCACATGTCTGAAGAGTACAAGTTGCTTTGAGAGATCTGTAGGTAAAGTGCCTTTGCTAACTCTTCTCCCCTCTGCATGGTTTGGGTAACAGTGACTTGTTGCTAGTGCTCTTTCATAGGAGAGCTCAGGCCATCATTTACTTTTTTTCTTTCAAAGATTATAAAATGTTTTGCTCATTCTTCTTAAAATCCAGATGGGTGGTACAGAAATAAAAGCCCTACCACTGTTGGAAAAATATGGAGATAGGAACTCTTCAAAACATCTAATAAACATTTGGGTTTTTTGCAATGTCATATGCAAAATTATTTTATTAACACCTGTGAAACATTACATCATCTTTTCACACATGCCCCCAAGTTGGAATTTCTGCTGGGTAAAAATATTTACAGAAACGTAGATTAGGAAAAGTTTGAATACCAATATGGAAAATGAGGCTGAGTTTTGGCTTCTAATACCTGGTGCACCCTTCGCATGCTTTTTAGTGTCACTTCCTCAGCAGGAGAGGGCCATCCTGAGCCTGGAGCATTTGAGCTCTCTTCAGTGTCAGACTAAAAGATCGTCTGATCTAACTTAATCTGAGAGTGCAAAGGGTGCTGATTTCACAAAGGAAGAACAAAGGAGATATGAATGAGAAGTCAGAGGGACACGTAAGAAAATTTTTTACCATGAGATCAATTAGCTATTGAAAGAATCTCCCAGGGGAAGTGGTGGATTCCCCCACATTGGTCAGTTTTAAGAGTCAGCTTGACAGGGTGCTGACTCATCTCACTTAAACTATAGTTTCACCGTGAGAGGCTGGACAATGATGATCCTTGTGGTCCCTTCCAACCTGGCATTCTATGATTCTATGCCTGATGAGCTATGGTGTTGGTTTTTTTTCCCTTAGTAATTAACTTCAAAGGCATTTTGCTCCTCTCAAAATTAACATTTTCAGAAGGGAAGTAGGAAACCCAACATTGCATCCTGAGGAATAGCATGGTTTCTGGCCTTGTTCATAAAGCTTGAAAAGACTAGAATAAATCTATAGGGGCTTACCAGACCAAAACCACGGCCACAGTGTAAAGCTACTTTTAAGTAAGGAAGAAGCTAGATTGGAGGCCACTGTTGTCTTCAGCTGATGTGATGTGATCTAAATTTTTTTGAGCTTTTTTTTATCTGAGTTCAGGCCTGAAAGTATATATGTGAATAAGTCTACCTACTCGTGCTGCAGGTAAAAGCCCTTAAGCCTTGTAGATCGTGGCACTGGACAGATAAAAGAAACTATTGCAGAAACAGTTCATTAAGTTCATACTATTTTTCTTGATGAAATTATTCAGTTTGTACATCCCCAGGTCAACGGTATTTCTGCCTCCCGTTGCTCACTATATATATGAAATACTATATTTACCCGAAAGCTTTAGAAATTTTGTAATGGCTTACATCAAGTTCTTAGAAATAAAGATGACTCTCTGATTTCTATTCTTATATTGTGACTGAATAAGCAGAATATTTGGGAACACATGCTTCTTACACATACAGTTGATTAGGTCCATGTGGATATATTAATATTCTGATGACAGGCTGTCGTATAGATAAGAATAATAGTGGTGTTTTGTCCAATGCACAGTAAATGCTGAGATTTAAGCAGTGAAACAGCATAATTCAGTACAGCAAGATGTGTTTGGTTTGTTAGTTTTATTTTATTAGAGTTTTTTTGGTGGGTTTTGTTTGTTTGTTTTTTCCCCAAAGAGCAGTAGTATTAGATTTGAAATGCTTCTTTCAAAGTGTGGTCTTGAAAATGCTATTTTGCATTTAGATTCTCTTGATAGAAAAATACATAATAAGAAAATAATCAAAAGCAGTCTTTTCCTGTAGCTTGACATGTTCTGGTGAACATATTAGTTCTGATGGTAAAATTATATTAAAGGAAATGTTGGTTTTTTTCAAATAAAGAAGGTAAAAACAGAAGACTTCTGGGGTCATGCAAGAGCTCTTTGTAGTTTAGGAGCATCTAATGGTAAGTAAAATAAGAAATCAGTTCCTGAAGAAGTCCACTATGCATTGTGTCAATTAAATGATAAAAATAAATAGGTACATTGTCATAACTGCCCAAAGATCGTAAAACTAAAAGCTTGTTCATTGGATATTACTGTTGTCAGAGTTTTGGGAAAATAGATCTTTGCAGCCTCCAGGGACCGCCGCATACAAGCATCCCCTATTAACTCAAGCTTCTCCCGATTCCTAGCACTTTCAGAGCTTTATGAGGAAGGTGCTGCTCTTTTTCATTTTACCCATTTTTGTCCCTTGAAACCTTCTCAGAGACATAGAGAAAATCAATCAAATTACACTTGTTTGGAGGGAATTGGAGAATAATGGAAGCGGCTCTTATGGATGTGACACAAAGACTGCATCCATTCATCCCTGAGGCATGATGAATGGAGGTGTGAATTGATTTTGACTACACTACCTCGAGACCCAGAACTTCAGCTTACAAAACCTTACAAAATAAGACAAATTGTGTTCTGCATTGTATAGAATTATATTCTTTGTTCTTTAAACACGTCTTATGCTGAATAACATCCAGGCAAGTTATATAATTAGAGAACTCCTTGGGAATCCTGGTAGTTTCTGATACTCTGGAAGAGCATTAGGGAAATCATAGTCTGATGCATGCTGTCAAATTTGCCTGGTGGGTGGTTTAGCAACAAGTCCAATGAGGTCAGCCTTCTTAATTTGTTAACTGTGTTGTATAACGTTTCTGTCTTTGTGAGTTATCTTTATCTTTTATTGTTCTTCTTAAATCATAATTTAATTCTCTTTTTATTAAACCAGAACACTTCTGCCATCACATACAAAAATAAAACTGACATAAGCATTTCTGTGTAACCACACAATTATGCTGCAGGCGAGGAGGCACTTTAGCTGAACTGGGATGCTCTAAATTCTCCTGCAATCATCAGTTACTTCACATCTTCCTAACTTTCTGATTGACTATTGCGTATGTATTGAAAATATTAGCCTAATTTGTCTGAAGGCTTTGGCTGGTTGTTGTCAATAATTTTATACTCTATAGTCTTTCTCTTTTGTCCCAGAGTTTAATAAACATCATATAAGTACATAAATATGTATTGTGGTGGCAACAGTGAACACACCCACGCCCTAAAGAAACCTCGGGGAGCACAGCAACCAGTGCGTCACTCTGTAGCACTGAACACAGTGCAGGCAAACAGCGTGTGTCAGCCAGGATGTGGCATGGAAGGGCACATGGGAAGGAATTGAAGGTCTGCCAGCTCGATAGGTGAGTCCTATTGGTAGTCATCACCCTCTTGGATAGAGTTCAGCTATGGTCTCTACTCAGCAGAAGGTCATGATTTCAAGACTCACCAGAGTGGATGTGGGAACCCAGATGGAGCTCCCACGGAAACATGCAGCCATTCAGGTCACAGGCTGCAGGGAATGCCGGAGCCTGTCACTGGTAACAGAGCAGGGGACAGCTATGAGAACAGCTGTGTGCAAAGGGAGCAAGAGGATGATCTGCTTAGCCTGGAGGCAGAGCTTCGAGAGGAAGCTGAGAGGCTAAGGAGCATCAGGGAGGCTCAACAAGAGATAAACTCGGGAAGCCAGACCCTGCCCTCCTTGAAACAGAAATGAGAGCCCCTGGCAGAAAAAATCCAGGATCAAGAGGGCCCTGTATCCTACCCCTGTCAGGCAGAAGCCTAAATGGAAAGAGTAAATGGAGGCAAGTTCATGGTTGGGGCAGTAGGCAAACTACCTCCTTGCCCACTTCACCCACCCAGGTGCCTCTGAACAACAGGTATGAGGCTCTGGTTGAGGAAGGCCAGTCAAATGAGGATTTGGATGATGGGCAACCTACACTAGAGGTGTCTCCACAATCAGAGAGGCCTACTGCCCATATCACAACCACATCCACCAGGAAGAACAGAAGGGTTATAGTTGTAGGTAACTCCCTTCTGAGAGGAACAGAGGGTCCAATATGCCAGGTAGACCCTAAGCATAGGGAATTTTGCTGTCTCCCTGAAGCCCAGGTTAAGGACATCACTAGGAAACCTCCCAGCTTGGTTCAGTCCTCAGACTCCTTGTCTTCCATGTAGCTGGAGAGGAAGCTGTGACTTGTAGCCCAAGAGCAACCAAAAGAGACTTCAGAGCCTTGGGAGGGTTGGTGAGGGAATCTGGGGCACAGGTTACTTTTTCATCTCTCCTTCCAGTTGCAGACGTTGACATTGGAAGGAACAGATGGATCCAGTCTATTAACATGTGGTTCCATGACTGGTGTCACCATCACAATTTTCATTTTTTTGATAATGAGATGGCCTACACAGCACTGAGCTTGATGACATCAAATGAGAGACGCATTAAGAAATGGCTACAGTGTGAAGCAATGTCCCTATAGAATAGCCAAGAGCAAGTCAAAAGCTTGTGGGTAGGAATTAGAGACAGAGGCAACAAGGGGAATCTTGTGGTTGGTGTCTACTACAGGCTGACCAATCAAGGGGAACCTACTGACAAAGCATTCCTACTCCAGCTACAGGAGAATTCATGCTTGTGGGCTCTCACCCTGCTGGGGGATTTCAAGCACCCCAACATCTGCTGAAAAAGTAACACGGCAAGCTGTAGATAATCCAAGAGACTCCTGGAGTGCCTCGATGACAACTTCTTAAGCCAGGAAATAGACAGTACTACCTGAGGGAATGCAATACTAGACCTGATGGTCACCAGTCACAGAATAGAATCATAAAATGGTTTGAGTTGGAAGGGACTTGATGATTTTAGAAGTCTCTTCCATCCTTAATGATTCTTAATGACTTTAAAGATTGTCTACTTTAACCTCCCTGCCATGGGCAGGGACACCTCCCACTAGACCAAGTTGCTCAAAGCCACCTCCAACCTGGCTTTGAACACTTCCAGGGAGGGGGCATCCACAGCTTCCCTGGGCAACCTGTGCCAGTGTCTTACCACCCTCACAGTAAAGAATTTATTATGAGCTCATCAGGGATGTCAAAATTGGAGGCAGCCTGGGCTGCAGTGAGTGAAGTTCACAGTTCTAAGGGCTATAAGTCAGATGCGGAGCAGAGCCAGGACCCTGAATTTTAGGAAAGAAAACTTCCAGCTCTTTAAGGAGTTAGTCAATAGGAACCCCTGGGAAATGGCTATCAGGGACAAGGGAGCAGAACAGAACTGGCAGATCTTTAAGGATGCTTTCTATAGACCACAAGACCTCTTGATCCTCAGGTGTAAGAAATCAAGCAAGGCCTTTGACACAGTCCCGCACAGCATCCTTGTCTCTGAGTTGGAAAGATATGGATTTGATGGGTGGACCATTTGGTGGATAAGGAATTAATTGGATGGTCACATCCAGAAGGTAGTGGTCAATGGCTTGATTTCCAGATGGAGATTGGTGATAAGTAGTGTTCTTCAGGGGTCCGCACTGGGACCAGTGCTGTTTAACATCTTCATCAATGATACAGACAATGGGATCAAGGACACCCTCAGCAGGTTTGCAGATGATACCAAGCTGGGTGGTGCAGTTGACATGCCAGAGGGATGGGGTGTCATCTAGAGGGACCTGGACAAGCTGGAGAGGTCGGTCCATGTGAATCTCATGAGGTTCAAGAAGGCCAAGTGCAAGGTCTTGCACCTGGGTAGGGGTAATCCTCATTATCAGTACAGGCTGGGGGATGATGTGATAGAGAGCAGCCCTGCAGAAAAGGACCTGGGGTACTGGTGGATGAAAAGCTGGACATGAGCCAACAATGTGCACTCACAGCCCAGAAGCCCAACCGCATCCTGGGCTGCATCAAAAGAAGCGTGGCCAGCAGGGTGAGAGAGGTGATTCTGCCCCTCTACTCTGCTCTGGTGAGACCTCACCTGGAGTACTGTGTCCAGCTCTGGAGTCCTCAGTACAAGAAGGACATGAAGCTGTTGGAGTGGGTCCAGAGGAGAGTCACAAAAATTTTCAAAGGGCTGGAGCACAGGCTGAGAGAATTGGGGCTGTTCAACCTGCAGTAGGGTCTGGGGAGACCTTATTGCAGCCTTCCAGTACCTGAAGAGGGCCTACAAGAAAGCTGGGGAGGGACTGTTTACAAGGGCATGTAGCGACAGGACAAGGGGCAATGGTTTTAAATGAGAGCAGATTAAAATAGACATTAGGAACAAACTCTTCACTATGAGGGTGGTAAAACACTGGCACAGGTTGCCCAGTGAGGTGATGGAGGCCTCATCCCTGGAGACATTCAAGGTCAGGCTTGACAGGGCTCTGAGCAACCTGATCTAGCTAAAGACATCCCTGCTCACTGCAGGGGGGGTTGGTTTAGATGACCTTTAAAGGTCCCCTCCAACCCAACACACTCTGTGATACTATGTATTGAATTTACTTTTATGTTGAATGTGTATCCTACTTACAAGTGTTTGTTGTTCTCATTTTTCCTAACAGATTAAGAAAATGTCTGAGTTAAAATATTCAGTATTCCCCAAACTACATGACACCAGAAAAACCAGACCTAGAATAACATTATTCAGCTCCTAGCATAGCACATCAGTTTATTGGGAAGTATATGTAATTTTCTATAAAATTGTTTAATGAGAGAATGATGAACGAACAAAAGCTTATTTTAAAAGCAAATATGTGCTTCATCTATAAATTGCTGTGGTGCTACTTTTAAGTCCTTTAAGTGACACAGTGTAGCAGTGAGTGCTGAGTGTTTTTAGAACCATAAGCGATTAGACCTGGTGAAACAATTTCCCCAGAATATGTGTATTCTGTACACAATAAAAAAAAAAAAAATCAAGAAAGAGGAGCTAAGGCCCAAATTCAAGTCCTGTGAGCACATGCAGGCTTTCAGCTCCTAGAAGCACATTACCTTGAGCCTTTTTTCTCTACAACTAAAACTTGGTCTTGCTAATCTAGCACTGGGCCTCATAATTTGTTCTTCATTCATAATTGGAAGTTAATTGCTATCATAGTACAAATAATAATAAAATTATTATACTGTAATGACTATGTTGTAAACTTCAGGAGAAGGAAACACTTGGGAAGAAAGAGCTCTGTACAACCTCACGCTAATCAAAATTGCTGCTGAATTTAGTGCTTCTGTGGCATTGTTAATAATAATAAATGCAAAGTGATCTATCCTGCTCCATCAGGTAATTATACTTGACCAGGTTGAATTTATTTGCTTTGTGCTCAGTTGAGCTGAACTGACATACAAGTGACATCTCATAAGTTTATGGCACCTGTCACTCATCCTGAATAAATGACCTTTTCAGAGATACAGAAATAATTTTCTGTTCAAAGTGAAATGCTTCTGATATGGAAGGAAACTACCTTATTCACATTAGCTTAGGAAATGCAGAATTTTTGCCTCAATTAGAAGGCTTAAGGAATGCATAAATAATATTATATATATATTTTATATTGTATCTTTGAAAATTTGAATGGTTTCATGAATCTTGAAGAAAGCCTATCCTCATAATTGTAAATTTTTGACACACTTTTTTATTCTTCCTTACCTTTGATATTCATTTGCCCATTACTTGAGAATGCTTCCCAAAAGGTTCTCTGATTTGTATCAGCTTACAAAAATTTAAAAACACAGACTTGTAGCTATGATGTGTGTAAACATCCCTTTTATCACCATCAGGCTCTGACTGGGAAGGCAATGCTCCCTTTTGTTCCTTTTGTTTGGCAATCTGTTCCACTCATTTTCCACCCAAGTGCAGTCAGAGTTTGCTCTTAGTTTAAAGACTAAGATTGCAAGAGTCAATCATTTGCCAATCATTTAAAGTAGCTTGATTGTATTCACCTAGGTAATTTTGATGCTTCCAGTTTAGTGAATACTTTTTAAAGTTATCCTGTAAGGTTTCAGGGTGTTAGCTGCTCTAGAGGATGTCTGTCTACCCTTGCTCTGTATGCTGTGGATGCTTTGCATTGTAACTTTCTACTAATAAGAAAATCAATATTTTAAGTCCCATCCTGTTACAGTGTTCAAATTCACTCCATTTAGATGAATTTTTTTTATTCTCCTCTGGAACTAAAAGGAAGGGAAGAAGCTTTAACAGTTCTGTAAATGGATTTAGATCTTGCAGGATGTGACTTACAGGACAACACATCTTGCCTCTTACATTTGATGCTGAAAAAATGTACACATAACATCCTGTTTGGTATTGAAGTGACAGAGGCAGCAAGGACAGACTGTCACAAAGTGTCCTTTCTTCTCAGTCATAAGCAGATAGGGAAGGAGATGGTCCCTTTGGCTTTTCTGTAACAATGTGGTTTCTGCTGCAACGTGGTTTGCTTTCTGCATGGAAGAAATTGATAGACTGCAAGGAAGGACAGTGGAAACTATCTGGGTGGCTTTTGTAGGCATTGATTCATGCAGCTTGTTTTGTCATGGCAGTTTGAAGAAAAGCTTAATTGTTTCTAACTGTTTTCTTTTGGTGTCAGAGCTCTCCAGACCATGGATCATAGTCCCATTGCAAGGAGTGTAGCCCTGAGTTATTGCCCTCCCATTTTCTGTCTTTTTCCTCCTCCTTCGCTAGCAAAGGGCAGTGCTGCCAGCTACCTGTCCATCACCTGCTTGTTCCTGTTCCTCAACCAGAACAAGTTTTCTCTAGATGCTGGCAGTGTGTCAAGAATTTAAATAGATTTTGCTGGTGAACCATGCTCCTGTCGAAGCGTTGCTGCTCAGGTCCTTAGCCTACAGCGTGTCTCGTGGGACACCTGGGGCAGACTTTGCATTTTCTATGGTGCATTTTTTCCTGAAGTGGTGTGCGCAGAGGGATGTGACCCTGAACGTGGTTTGAATTACCAGATTGCAAACAAACAGTGGCAGAGGAATTCAAAGAGGAGATGACAAAACTTCTCCCTTTCTTCAAATATTTTCATATTCAGCATTTTTGAGCATTATTTTGAAAATTCTGATGGTACAATTCATGAAAATATAACTTGTGTGTAGTTGAAAATACAATGGTAATGCATTATTAAGAACTATGTGATATACTGACTACTTCATAAGTCTTCAAGTTTATGTCTTCCTCCAGATCACTCTTGATGCTATAAGCCATATAATTAATAACCTATTGTCATATACTGCGCCAACGATCTTTTTTTAAGATTAGTTGAAATTTTCTTAAGGGAGTAATTCAAATAAGATTGCAAAGAAATCACCCCTCAGCCTTCCCAGTCTTTTAAATTGATATTTAATACAAAATAACCTTGGCTATGTGATTTAACCCTTTGGGGGAGAAAGGCCTGGAAAAATGTTTCAGACAAAAAACCCTTTGGGTGAGTCCCAGATCACCCGAAAGTGCCATCGTAGCTGTACACCCTCACTCATATGAACAGTAGAGAGAAGAAAAGGCCCTGGGACAATTCTTTCTATCAGTATTAGGCTTTCAAATCATGAGTGCGTACTAGATAATGAATGGGAGGAAATAAATGTAGTAGCAATTTCTGTGAAGCCAGTAGTCCCTGCCTCAATGCCCATTTAACTTGGCACAGTAGGGAGCCAGAAAATATAGACAGTAAAATTCTCCTTTCATAATGGATGAATTAATTTAGCCAGCCTAGTTAATTCAAATGCAAATTATGTGTTGAAAGTGTCGATTATTTATTGCTTCATCTAAAACTGTTTTTCTGTTTCTCTCCTTAATTTTTGAAGTGCAGCAGAGAAGTGCTGAGCTACCAAACCTTCTCTTAGACACCAGTCAATTTTAGTACGCTTTCAAATTACACTTGATTTTTATTCTCTGATTTAAACCTAATTTTGGGATTTTTTATTTGCTTTGACTTGTTTGTGGTTTCCAGCTGTGGAGTGTTTCCACTGCCAAGCAGTTTATTTTCAAGCAAGTGGCTGAATACCAGCAGGAGGAACACCTCATCCCATTTGGATGACCACTGCCAACTGCATATTTTTCTTCAGGTCAGGTTGGAAAGTGACTGTCTGGTTCTGCTCTGTGTGTGTGCTTGCACACATACTTCCACATACGTGTACACA
This sequence comes from Mesitornis unicolor, assembly GCF_000695765.1. Classification (NCBI taxonomy): domain Eukaryota; kingdom Metazoa; phylum Chordata; class Aves; order Mesitornithiformes; family Mesitornithidae; genus Mesitornis; species Mesitornis unicolor. Next base: position 48,377 of record NW_010159617.1, read on the forward strand.
CACATGCACTTGCTTGTGTAGGAATCCTCTTGCATATTTTGGGGGGCAATAGCATGTGCTGGTTTTCCCCCCACCAATTAATTTCACAACATGGGAACCTTTAGTGGTTGCATTTTGAGGAAGGATGACTACCATCTGAGGTTTCCTAGCTTCATAGAAGTATGATATCCTTTCCTGGAAGTCCAGCAGTCCTGTGGTGCCAGTGTCAGAGTGGCCTTCTGTCTCTCATTCCCCCAAGCACTGTCCACACAAGACCATCCAGAGTAATAAACATCTTATTGGAGAAAAGTGTAAGAAAATGGAGGGACAGAACAAAAGAAAAGAACAGGATAGATGAAGGAGGTTGTCTTATTGTGGTGTTACTAGGGCTTTGTTTGTTAATATTTGATATCTTTCTTTACTGCTTTGGGAATATTCCACCATAATAACTTAGTGGAGAGTGGCCCTTGTTTTACTAGTGTCCCCTCCAGAGCAGAGATTTCCATTTTTGTCATAGGAAGGTGGCATCATTTGAACTGTCAGCCAATTGCCTGGGCGAAATCCATTGCAGATCTCTAACAAAAAATGCTGGAGGACTCACACCAAAAATAGATGGCAGCTAAGTATGAAATCAGGCTGCAGTTTTGAAGAGAGTAGATGATGATTAACATGTTTTCTATGTAACAGCAAGGAAAGTCCATTTCCATTCACACTGCACTCATCCTTTTCTTTTCCATGTAGAAGATCTATGCTAAGATTCTATGCTATTTTCACCTGGTAAGACAGGTGAAGCAGAAGCGTTAGACACCCTTGCAAGGACTGCCAAATTGTTTCTTTTTGAGTGAAGAACGTTTTTTTTCTAGATGGGGCTCTCCATTTAACATTTTCTTCAACATTTTCCAAGTTTTCTGCTTAAAATAGATGAGGGAATGCTAAGATCTGTCCCCTCACACAGGTAATGAATGATTCTTCATTTAAGATCCTGAATAAAACTCCTAATCTCACTGGCTTTTGCAGCTGGAGATGCCAAAAACCTGAGGGCAAACCTGGAGCTATGCTTGTTGAGCCCCGTACAAAAGCAATTTGGAGAATAGCACCTGAATTACCATTTATTTTTCCCCACTTATGTTCCTTTGAGTGGGGACAGGCCTTCTTTTCTGTCATCATCTAGATTAGACAATGAGGGTCAAGCTGTGTATGTTACATAGCTTTGCTCCATGTCCTCTCTAGGCCTTGTCTTCAATGCGTTTCCCCAGCACTGACAATTGTGTAGCTGCTATTTGTCTTCTGCTTGCAAGCATTAGGAAAGCATTCAGTCTTAAACATGCAGCTGGGAGAGCAGGATATGAAAGGAAGGAAGACTGAGAACATTGTTTTGTGCTTTTCAGGTACTCTTGACACTTCCAGATGTCATGGATGTTGTGGGATCTTAGAATTTAATTTTAAAAAACCCTTGATGGTAACAGGAATCTGTAATATTCCCTACTGTTCATTTTCTAGCCATTTCTTAAACTGCTTTATATGTATTCCTACAATGCACATAAAGAAAAATGATCCCAAATGAACTTTCTTGTTTATAAAATATTTTTAAAAGAATTTATTTTTCTTAGGTTTTAGTCTAGGTTTAAGTTTTTTTTATTTAGTCTTTATATGGTAAAAGCAGCCTTGCAGAAACACTATAGATCCTTAAAAATTTAATAACTATAATCTGTATCAACTTAGCTCAGCACATTGTTTGCAGAAATGTATCATCTGTTGCTTGCAGCTTTAGCTCAGCTGGTGAGGCACAAGGCAGAGACAACCATACAGAAAGGAAGGCTGCTGTCGTTCAGCCATCTGAAGGCTCATCTGTGCTGAGGATACTTAGCAAAAGTATTCCTGAATCATTTTCTATGCAGAGATCTCTTAGTTCAGAACACGACAAAGAAGCAACTGCACTATCTGTTTCAATTTAAGCCAAGTTCAAAGGAACTCTTATTCAAAAATAAATATCTTAATTTAGGTGGAATAGCTGCTGCAATTTAAATTTACATGCTACCTCAAACCAAATTAATTTTCAAGTGTAGACAAGCTTTAAGCACTCAAAGGCTGACTTTTAATTAGTACGGCTGACAGCACCACCACAGAGCTGGTTTATCTTAATGACAGAAGCTAAACTTCATTAAGTTTTCTGAGCAGCATAAGAAAATGCAAATAAGACAGAGCCCCTTAAAGGGCTTGTGACTACCCCTGTCATTTTTATTACTGATGTGATTTTCAGTCATAATCCCATCGGCTTCCCCTCATTATTGACTAACTCGGCTGTGTTCCCAACTTGGCACCATACCCAAATATTTGAATGGTATAGCAGTGCCTCTGTGTGAAAATGGCAAAAGGTGACACCGTTGTTGGGAACAACGTACAGCCATGGCCCTGAGCAATCATAGTGGGTTTTGCACCTTGTCTATGCAAGATGGTGCAGGTAGAGGAGAGTCTTGCTTTCCTGCTTTCTGATATGCAGACCGCACTGTGCAGCCATACACTGAGAAGCAGAGTAGCTGCAGCTGACGCAGTCCCATCCCTCAGAAAATACATATTTCTCAAAGATAAGTGTGTTACCTTGGAGGATTTGTGCTATGTTAACACATCATCTTCCCTCAGCTAGGAAAATTATCAAAATAAGCTTGTGTTTGCCTGCAAATGGCAATGAGGTCTCAGACATCTTTGTTTTCTGTGTTAATCGGCAACAAGGAGCTGGTTTATTCAGCAGTCTGAAAGCCAGAGTGGCTGCAGTGACCCAGGGAAGTACCAGGTTGCACAGCACTCCCAGCTGCAGCAAAAGCACGGCATCACCCTGGGCTGGAGATTAAAAGCTGCTGGCAACTTTTATGCTCAGAAGCAGAGCTTTCCTCTTTAATTCCTTATCTAGATCTGGATGGTGACTTATTTCTCTTCTGCTCATAGGCAACAGTTGTTGGGTAAAAAAAGTCATTAAACAATATAGTGCCAAATATGTACTGATTTAGTCAGAAGCAGCAGATTTTTACTGACAGTTCCTCACCTCCCCTGTATTCTGTTTCGCTCTCAGAACTGCTGTAAAAGCCAGTATCAAACTTCCGGAGCTCACCCAGCTCCAGAGAATACGGGGAAGAGAAGGAAAAAAATCTATTTTGGGGGTGAGGAGAGAGGTGTAGAGAAAATAGTGCCAGTTTGTAAGGAAAAAAAAAAGTGTGTGTGTGGGAAAGGTACAATGGGATAATGTGTTTATGTTTAACAGTTATTTTATTACAAATGTTATGTATAGTGACAGTATGTTCTATTTCCTAGTCAACAGGGGACAATACAGAACAATTTGTGGCAAAAGAGAACAGATGTAATTCTTTCAGCAGGTTCACACATCTGCTCTGCAAGCCAGCACTCGTCCTATAATTCTTTAGGAGGGATCCAATAAAAATGATATAAAATTTTATTGTGTTATTGGCACTAGTTATTAGAGTGAGGAGCCAGAAAGCTTACCCAGAGGCTGAACCTTTCCTGCCTGTTAGTGCTGAGTTAATGATGAGGCCATTGCTGGTAACAGCGCTACTACAGTGGGAAAAAGGTAGAAATTCATTTTGAAGTGCCTAGCATGCTGGAGTGGGTGGCTCAAAACCAGAGTGGGAAAGCTAATAAAAGAATAATAGACAAAGATGCATCAAGAAAGATGGAAATTAAATGTTGAGATGGTATTTAAAATAAAACTAAAATAATAAAGGAAAACCCTAAAGTTATAGAAGAAATCTGTGGGATGTATCTGCCCCTGCCTGAATGTTTGAGGCTGTCAATTATAATTTTCCATATAGACTTTTATTCTGATTTTAAATGGCTGTAGCTTGAAAAGTGAAGAAAAATGAGAAATGAGGTAAAATAAATAATATCAGCTTTCATTCTGGATCAGAACAACTACAAAAGGAGTGAAATGCAGTCTGACCAATCTCTCTTAACATCAAAACTTCAGCTCTTTTGGTTTAAATCCCCTGAGTGTCCCTCACTCTACGGTAGGCTCTACACAGCTTCTAAGGTGTCCTTGCAGTTGCAGAGCCACGCGTTGTTCCTGGATAAGCCACAGTGGATGGAGGGAAGTAAGATGTTTCCCTGTAAGACAGGGATGCTGGGACTGACTGACTGTTTCTGTTTCATCTTGAGTTGTAACCCCAGATTATTTCTACAAGATGCTATCTACAGATAGCAGCCCAGCCCAGAAAGGGAGAAAAAGGATTTATTTCCTGGCAGAAAAGTAGCATGGCAATCTTCCACTTAATCCATGAGAGATGGTGCTTCGGAGAGATGGCCATCGAAGAGCAATTACAGCGCATGGGAAAGGAGAGGTGAATGCTCAATAGCATTAGCAATTTAGAGGCAAGTACAAGGGATACAGATATACACTTCACTTCTACAGTTTTTTTTTCTTCTGATTGCCTAACTTGCAAAGCCACTGATTTTAGACCAGGTTTATAATGCCATTTCTTCAGAGTGTAGCTGCTCTGCACTTTCCAGGGTGCCCTAGCTTGAACAGCTAAAACTGAGAGCTGCCTACATCCTCACCCTCTTTTAAAGCCTTTGCCTTCACATTGCAACCTCTGAGGTGAGGGAGCCCATTCAAATCAAGTCCAGCTCCCCTGAGCACTGAAGGGACTGCCTCTCCTCAGCACAGTCACCCCTCACAGGGGCCTCACGGGCCGGTGGGAGGTTTTTACCAGATCCCTGAGGTATTTTTGTTGCCTACAATCAAACTTAGGGTAACAAAGCTGAGAGGGAGGTGGAAATAGGCAACAGAGGGAGGAAAAAGGGGACCTGCCATGCCATGAAGGGCCACTGGCCTGACAGAAAATGGCCGCCACTTCCTCCCCTCACATCACCTCATGTTGCCTTGTCCTCTCCAGAGCCCTCACCACTCGTTTTGAGTCATATTTTCAGAAACAAAAAGCAGCAGGTTTTGCTATTTTTGTGTGCTATGGCTTTTCCTATTGTTGAATAACTAAGAAATCCCAGGTGACAGCACCAGCTATTATTGAGAGGTTTGGTGTTGCAGACTTGGGACTGACCAGCATAATTTCTTCTCTTCTTTTTTCCCTGGGTTTTTATAGAACTGGGTTGCTCAGTAAAAACTTCTTGGGCAGCCTAAGCACAGGCCTTAACCATGTCTTTGAATATGTTATTCTTATTAGCAGAGTCCTTTATCTGCAGAAAAAGAAGTTCAAAGCACTGCCTGAACAACTCCTCTCACCTCAGTAAGGACACTGCAGTGAGAACAACATGTTTTCCTTTCTCGTCATATATCCTGTGTAAATATGTGTAAATAAATACTAAGTCATGAAGCATGTGTTTTTCCAGAATACAATGTTTTTTTAGAAATTGAAAGACCCTTGCCAGGTGAAACAACGGGCAGATATTTTTTTTCTTTCTAGCAACATATCATTGCACTTAATCCCATCAGGTTTGTTGAATATGTATTAGAGACAGTCAAACCAGTTTACCTTATGTTTAAGATAGTTTAATTTATTGGATTATGATAAACAGATTCAGATACTAGAAATCATAGTAAAATAAATTCTATTTTTTTGTGGAAAATTATTGCATTTGAAAATAAATTCACACTAAAACATGGCAAACATTAAACTTAAATCCAGAACCAAAGTTCAAAAAAAATCTTCAGATGGGAATGTTCAACTACTAGCTTTCAGAAATTTAACCTGAAGTGATTTAGTGTTTTTTGAAAAATTTAATTTCTGTTTAGAGAGCCACACTGAAACATTTTATCTTGGCTTAAGTTACTGAACTGTTGCAGTGACCTGTGGGAAGCGTAGTTCTTCTCTACAGTCTGAGGTGTTTTGCCAAACAATTGCATGTTAGTACTATAATGATACTAATACTTTCACTCAGTCTCACAAATCAAATATTGCAATGCCAGTTTACTTAACCTGAGGCAAAATATTTTGATCTTACTTCCTGAATGAAACCCAAACATTTTTGAAAGAGTACAGCTTTTCATTCCAAGCATCTCTTTTCCAATGTAAAAATGCTGCAGTAGAACACTCCTGAGCCATTTCAGCTTCCAGCCACAATTTCAAAACGCACAATCTTTTACAGCCTTGCTAGATAAGACCAAACCTTTCTGCATGTTTTTCTGAATAAACAAACCATTAGTTAGAGCTGAAATGCAGAAAGCAAACCTTTCAACATTGATCTTTTACTGGCCAGCTAGAAAATATTTTGCCAGGTCAATACATTATTGATTATTTTAAAATAAAATGAGCCAAGAGAATAAGTAGGCAAATAAAATGGGTCAGTACTGAAGAACAGTTTTCTGGGTTCTGGAGAACTGATAAGGAAAAAGTCGATGGCAAATATGCTTAACAAATGTGGTGTTTCTAGTGCTGTTGTGACCCACTCCCTTATCTTTTCAGCATACTGCACAATAAAGTAAGATAAACTGCTGGTGTGGCCCCTGGAAACCAGCTGCCTTGACAGGCTACCTGAAGAAACACAGAAATTACCTAAGAATGACAGAGTAAGGAGCCAAATTCCTTACCGTTTAAGATTTTGAGCCTTAAAACAGGAAAAAAAAAAAGGAGGGAGCTTTTGGAATCTTAAATTTGCAAATTTTGCATAGCACCTCAACATTTCAGACAACTGGAGTATTAGCAACACAGTGACCTGAGACTGAGATTTGGCCTACTCTTGACAAAGGATCTATTTGTTCATGGCTGAGGATGATCCAACTGGAGTATTTGGGTACCCTCAGCACACCAGGGTACAGACCCTATTCAGAAATCTGGAATAGATTTCTGGAACACTACAGATTCAGATAAACATAAATGGGCATAATTTTCAGATAGCATAAACTTCCATAACACTATTTCAGTGAAAATTACTGAGTCCATGGATTTATATGAGGTGATGATTATTTATGTTCACTTTGTATTAGAAATTAAGCTGAAAAATCAGGTTAATAATTCTGAATGGGTCTTTTTTTCCCCTTTACCTCCAATTCATTAATTTGTTGCTGGACAAATGTTTTCCTTGATTAAATGACTGCAGACCATACCAGAAAAAAAATGCACTTTTTGCATATTTGCTTTACCTGTGATGCTGAAATCACACTTGTGTCAGTTTCCTTGTATTTTTCACAGCTCAAAGACACCCCCAAAATACTTGAAATGCCATTAGCAGAAAGCAATGTAATGAACAGGCCTGTTTTAGAAACCATAAAGAGCTATCTTCCATAAGAATAATCCTGAATAAGCTATCCGATAGCCTGAAGCTCAGACTGTTCTTTGTGGACTTGTGGGTAAATGCTACAGTGAAGAACATGTATATACATAATATATATTAAATTAAAGGTATGATTTTAATTTTTTTTCACTCAGTTAAATGCATTAAGTCCCATATTTGCTTCACTTATTGTCAGCGTAAGGCTTCAGGCATTCTTGTAATGTGATAACCAATGAAGTTATATCCACAGCCGTTGTTCTGTGGCAGGTGACAAAACAACTCTGCATTAATATCAGGCTATTATTAATAACAGTAATATGATCATTTGTAGCGACAATGAATCTTACAAAAGGTTTATTATTTTTGAGTTGTGTAGGCTGGCTCTTTTCTACACTTCATTGACTAATGCCACATTTGGAAACAGCTGGTCATGGGTGTATCAACTGTAAAAACAAACAACTTATGGCTGTATTAAGTTCAACCCTTGTTTTTCTCTGTTTGGGTTCTGAAACATGGCTGCTATCACAAGACAGATTAATAACCATGGGATTAATGGCAAATACATGGTGCATGTGTGCTGCAGATGATATGGCTGATCTTTAGGAAATGAAAAAATAAACTCCTTTATGTTTCAAGAGTAGCAAAATAGCCTCATAGGCCAGCAAAACTTTCCATCCTATGTCCTAGGACATCCTTATGTCATGTGCAGTAATCAGTAACCATGTTAAATTATATTATCTATAATATACGGTCATATATCAGGGACCTGGTGTCTTATGTGAACTGCAAATCACTGCCCCAGTAGAAGAGCTTTGCAAACAAAGACCAAAAAAGTCACCCAAACTGAGAGAAGCAATGGAAAAAGGCTATGCTTTTAAATATAGAGTAGCTCATATCACAAGCCAGCTGGCTGATAATAAACAATTTACAAATTTAAATCAGTAGTTATTTATAGGTGATATTTATCTTTGTATCATGCAGTCACTATGAGACAGAGAATATTAATTCTCAGAATATTTATACACTAATATTTTACACAAAGTATACTAAGGACAAGAAGGACAGTTTTCAAAAGCAGTAGACTGACCTAAGCTAAGCTAAGTCACGATCACAAGTCTTTTTAGCAGTTTTTGAAAACTCACAGCCAAAGGGTTTTGTTTGCTCTAAGCACAGGCAGGACTATGGACCTGCTGGTGTCTACAGGAGGTGTTTCCTGAGCACATTATTGGAGTGAATCTCAGAGGTAACCATGATGGCTGCCTGGTTCTGGTGCCTGCCCTGCAGCTTCTGGTCACCTTGTGTGAGCTGGGGACAGCCTCAGGTCTTCCCTCCACAGCTGAGCCACTTGTCTCTGGATTTCATTCCTAGTCAGTACACTTACATACGTCTACAGTTATTAGTGTCCACCAGGATGGGCACCGATACAGGAAACCAGAGAGACAGATGGGTATTTTGAGTGGCATGCTGGAGAATGAGACACAAGTGATAAGCCTGGTGCTTCTGGGGCATGCGGTTTTGAGAGAAGAAGTTCCTACAAACCATTTGCCAAATGTTTCTTATAAATCCCCTATCTAAAACTATAAGATCTGTCCAAGTTCCCTAGGATTTATAGCAGCCTAATAACCATAATAAATGACTGCATTAGCACAGAGAGAACATGCATGGGGTGATTAATAGATTTTTCTCAAAGTCATAGATAAAAATGAACAGCAGAGGAAAGGAAAACCTTCATATTCACTCTGTGGGAGCTCCTGTATTAATTGGCACATAATCAGGTACAGCTGCTAATAATCATACAGCTCTTAAACCAACACACAGCAATGCAAATACAGCCTTAAGAGCTAGAGATTAGAGAATATGTAAATATTCTTTAAAATTCAAGTCACATTAAAAGTCACATTTTCTTATAAGCTTACAGATGGCTGATCCTGGGTTTTGTTCAGGTCCAGATATGGCGATGTAGGATTCCCTCCTGTTGTAAACCATCTCTACCCCTACTTGCAGATCACTGAACAGTATCCATTAGAAGATGCTTCTTTTCTGAGTCCTCTGTCTTGATAATAACAGTCTTCAGAGCACCCAGTCTTCTTGATGAGACATTCTGCAGATTCTTTGTGGGATCTCCTTTTGCTGCATATTGTCTTCTGGAGAAACATTATCTCAGCTTGCCAGAGCCACCACTTCATCATGCAACACCAGGCAAGTTCAAATAAGAAAGTAAACTTAAGGTGGCAAATTGATTGTATAGCAACAAAGGATTAAGCTCTTGGTTACAACCTTGGAAACAGTCACAGACACAGCAAAAAAAAGCTCCAAATATTTAAGAAACCTATAGTGGCTCTAACAACAACCTCTTCTTCTAGCTGTCACTAAGGGTTTTTCCTCTCAGCTATCAAAGTCAAGGGTTCAATTCAGCAGAATTCCCCCTCCACAGGGCTGGCTTTCTGAGTAGGCTATTATCCTGGGCTTTCCATTATCTTTAGTACTCAAGGGTTTTCTTGTTGCTATTGAATAAAAACAAAGCTTCAAAACTCTCTGTTTCTTTACTCAGTTAGGGTCTCTTGCCCTCCTGCAGTCTTGAATGTGACTGTTACGTGTTCACATAAGCATTAATGAGGTACCTGTAATCTGAAGCAGGACAGCTCTGCTTTGTGGAGAGGATCGCTGAGCTTTTCCTGTTCTCTTTAGAAGATCAGCTGAATTGTATTTAGAAGTATTTATTTAATGCTTTGTTAATCCCGTACGTCTACTTGTGTGACATTTATGTCTTTTGGCTTCATGGCACTTTTACAGTGACCATGCAAGCCATTTTGCTACATGCTATTCATTTTAGGGTTTGTTCTGCCAAGTAGAGATATCCCAGGGTTTGTATTATGTTGCTTTAAGAATGGCTTTTGGGACACATGAAACACCATTTCTTGCAATTAATCAAAACTGTGACAGTTTTGTGTGTGTGTTTATGAAGCTAATCAGCAGCTGCATTTGTTTCTTTTCTCCAAAATACCATTCTCTCTCTTGGCCTAGATGCTCCTCTTATGAATATTCATAAATGTGCTGTGAATTGAGTGTGAGAGTTGTGCTCTCTTCTCTTATTTGAGGCCCTTCTTTCTGTTTAAGTCTGCAGCCTGCTGACTTTATAATCTTCACCCCCAAAAAAGGAAAGGATAAATGAGTAAATACAGACACGTGTGTAAAAGCTAGTGCTGGGTGTTGCCTGGCGACTAGTATCTGTCAGAGCCAAATTAGCTAAGCTGTTCTGGAGACACAGGTGATTAGTAAATCGGGACCTCAGAAATAGGAAAACACATGAAGGGGAGATTAACTGAGTTCAGAAGAGGAGATAAATGTTAAACAGTTAGCAAGGTGTGAGCTAAAGTCCTCACTGTAATCCTTGTTGGTTTTATTTATTGCAGCCTTTCTTGCTGTGATGATGATAGAGGTTCTTTCCTTTTTTTTTTAAATGCCTTTGTTTTCCTCTTGGGGCTGACCCCATGATTTGCTTTTTCTGATAGAAGTGTGAGAGATTTAGATGTAGGTTTTGTAATTTTGTTCCAAATGTGTATTGTTGCTTGTTTTTTTTATTTTCTTGAGTAGAGCTTGCCCTATTTTGTGTGCTTCAAAGGCACAAACACAATAAAAAGTGTGCAGAGTGTAATCAAAAGCAGCATTAGGTAGGTCTTGCAGAATGTCATGCTGATGTTGCCTATCAACTGTGGAACTGTGGTTGTTGTTTTGTAGTTCTTTACAAGCCCATTCAGAGCAAACAGGTGCTGGTCAAATCCCTACAACTTGAAAAATATGCTTGAAAACCTCTTCTGCTTTTACTAGAAGTGATGTGTACACTTCATTCTGTTTTTTGATTTGTTGAATATGCAATTTTCTCTTTAAACTATGCAGCAGTTTCTTATCTGTCTGCATAGTGATTCTACAGACATTTTAAAAAAATATTTTTAAAGAAGAAAACAGGAAAGTGGCTTTTTATTGGAAGAAAAAATAAATGTGAGGAAAAGAATACAAAGCTGGGAAAACCAGAGGAGTATGGGAATAGGGTGTAAGAGAGTTATTGAAAACTCTGTAGAAAGGAGCATGTGTGGGAAACTGTCCTAAAGTTGTGATTACACTTTTAACTCAGCCTCAGCAGTTCTTTGTATTTTGTAAAACGTTTCTGCCCTGGTTGTACTTTAAGCTTATAGAATTTATGCTTATATTTCAGTTTCAAAAAGTGCTATGCTAGAGAAATATGAACTATCAAGAATAGCGCACAAATCAACTCTGAGGTACTGCTGGCAATCTCATTTACAGTAAAGCCAAGCATTTGGCTATTTTGGGTATATCCTTTGTGTATCTTCCTCTTTATTTAGTGTGCAGTCAGCATTAAAAAATAACCTTTCACCATATCAGAACAAGTGATCAATACAAAGCCAGACTACCTGCCAAGGGTTTTTTTGTTTTGTTTTCAAAGATAAAAATGTATTGGTATAATTCCTTCATGTTTTTATTTTTTAAAACTTTATTCTGTGTTGTTTGTAATTAAAAAAAATAATCACTGAGTATGGCTCCTTTTTGCTTTTTTCAGAATTAGCAAGATCTTAAAGCCTGACTGATTTCTGGGAGGTTTTGGATACTTCTGAAGACATGCACTGGGAGTTGTCATGTCTCTTCTGAAGGTAAAAATAGTAACTGTACTTTCTTTGGGGTAGAGGGAAAACCAGCAAGGTTATGCTGACACCAAGACATTTCCCTGAGTCTATAGTTTGTGTGCATTCTGGCCTTTCTGTATGAAAAAAGGCTGTTATCGCTCAAAAAATCACATTTGGTGTTACCCTGAAGAAAATAGGTCTTTTTTACTTCTTTGAATGGCAAGAGTCATTTTGAAAGTATCTTAATATTACTGTGGTGAAATATATTGTAATTGATGTAGAACTATTTGAACCTGGTATTCTATGATTGCTGATAACTTAATATACTTTTACTTGCTAAAGGTATGTGCCATAGTTAAGTTACAGACAATGTTATGAAGAGATGAGAAACTTGGTACATTTAAGACCTTCAGAATTCATCTCTCAGGACTGTGCTCAGAAACAGAAAGCATACAGAGGACAGTTAATTTCAATCCTGTCATAGGATTTTGGGATAGCAATATTGAAAGTTAAAGCGATAGTTATGGCACAAATCCAAAACATCATTGGAAGCAACTGAAACAGACAGTTTTGTTTAGCCTGTTTTTCCAATCGGATGTTATACCAAGTTCCCTGTTGGAAAGTGTGTGTGTGTCTTTGGGTCGGACCCTCGGGTAGCTTTGACAGAGATCCTTGGTATTTCTTGTATCCTCAGGTTCTGGGACTCCAATAAGTCTGAGCTTTATTTTTCTAGTGGAAAAATGTGTAAATTATAATAATTTGCATGATTTGTACTCAGTATTTTGCTTATGCCTTGGCCCCTTTGCAAATGTAGGTGCATAGCTGCTGTGTCTATTCAGGGACAGCTTGGCTGTTTCAAACTGTCCTGTATGTGTGCAAGGGAAAAATTGAGTTATAAGACTAGAGATGTTTTCTGACTGATACAGCAGATGGTTATTATGTTCCTTTAATGTTAAGCCTCATTACCCTCTTCCTACTATGGCTTTCTATCCAAAAGGACTCTTAAAATGAGTTCATGATCTATATACACTTTTCTGTAAACCTTGAAAAAGGAAACCTTCAATTTGCTCTGTCCTCATCTTGCTACCCAGAAACTTTATATCATCAATATAATAATATATCAGGTTTAATATAGTTTTTAATATCAATTTTTTATAAAGATAAATTATACCTTTCTTATGCCTGTCCATGAAAACCTTGCTATAATTCTATCTGAGAGGTAAGGAGGGGGAGAAATTCTTGCCTCCATTGCTGCAGGTGCTGGCTGTGACAGGAAGGAGATAAGGTCAGCTGTTGCTTGTCATCCTAGAGCATTTTTCTTACATGTGTCCTTCTACTAAGTCAAGCCGGGCCCATGGAGAGATGTATGAGTGCATGGGAATATTGGGAGGGGCACTCAGGTATCTCAAGGAACCTGATGCTGCTCTCGGGACTCACCTCAGCTGAGAAGCAAAATGAAATTTCTAACAGTGCATGACCTCATTCTGGGAATGAGGTTGTAAAGTGAGAAAAATACTACATGCCACATATTAAAAGAAAAACTCTTTGCATCTGCAGCTTCAGCCTAGGAATGATGACATGATGGTGATAAATGTACAGCTCACGGGGAGGCCCAAATGCAAAGCCTGCAAGCTGAAATTATAGACTGCTGGTCAGCTACCTATGGCGCATAAAATAATTGTATATAGTTTTATAAGAGCTTCTAGAAGATGTGCTGAATTGAGTGATGTTGTTGATGGTGGGAAAATGGCAAAGCAACTTTCTTCTCTTCGCTTCTGCTTTCTTCTTGTCTCTGTTCCATCTCATCTAACACTTTCCTTTTGTTAATCACTCAGCACTGTTTTCCTAGCACCTACCAACCTCTAAGTCTCTCTCTTTCCACCTGCTTCTTTAAAGATTAGTTTCATGTTATGATTCACCAAAGTAACCCATCTAACACCTAGCTGCAGAGACTGCAGTAGCAGTTTCACTTCGCTGACAAAATCCCATCAAAGCCAGAAATTGTTTTCTTTATGTGAGTGGCAAGGCAATTACTGAGCTGAGTGACATGGGTAGAGGAGTGCATTTACACTAGAAGCTATTGCTGCGGCAGAAACTTCTGGCAGGAAAGCAGTGACTGACTGACATCCTTTGGCTTATTATTATGGGCCTTGTGTAAATGAAGCAGAAGCAATGACTGTTACTGCGTTTCTAATCAACAAAGTGTTATGCCAGTAATTAGATTTCAACTGACTCGCATCTCCTTTCTAGGCATTAATTGGAGGAAGATATGCAGATTGCTGGTTAATAATAGAACAGTGATAGTTCTATAATCACTTTCTTCATGTTCATCAATTTGTTTGATTGCTTGTGTGGCAAACATTTGATCCTGCATGTGTCTGTTTAGCCATCAGACTGTTTTATAAACCTCATTGTTTATCAAGTTAGTGACATCTTAAAGTGCTGCAACTTGCAGAGTCTAATAAAAGCAAATGTAGAACTTTATTTTGCAAAATAGGGAGAGCAAGGCCTTTCAAAGAAAGCTCCAGATTGTCCGAACCACATATGGATGTCAGGGATGGGAACAGTGTGAGCTGTATGCTGAACCTATTTTAAACTCCCACTCATGATTTCCAAATGCAGCACGCTGTCAGAGAGCAGGCATAGAGAATTTTGAACTAGAGCACTCATGTAAATAAGGGTTCCAGAAATCTGTTTTGGCAAAAGTGTTAATAATTATTATATTACCTGTTTATGGTAGTGCAACTAAATCTGGAATCTAATGGATAGGTGCAATTCAATTATGGCTAACTGCAGAACATATGTATAATATTTACTGCCCAAAGAGGACAAAATGTTTGCAAAGATATTTTCATTGTTTTGTAAATGGTCATACAGGGCTCTGGGAGAGGAAGAAATACCCATATATTGCATAGTGGCAGATACATGCTTCATCTAATGACCCATATGGGCTATTTTGTGGCCCCTGTGGCCACAAAAGCTAAATCTAAATGAATTTTCCCATACTTTTCAGTAGGTGTTGATTACATGAGATCAGCTCTACACTAGCATAGGTTTCAGTCTGTTCCACGCCCATTCATTTGCAGCTGTCTGGAGTATAACATCTGGCCATACTTGAACAGATTGTCACATCTGATACTGAACTAGGAACCAAACATCCATCCTCTATGCCTGGGCTTGAGTCAGTATATCAGTCCTCTATAGATGCAGTCCTGTCCTCAGGATTTCTCTGAAGTGTGCTATACTTCCTCTTTTCTAGTAGACCCAAGATAAAAGTATTCAGGCAGAAGGAGAGTCAACCAATCTTTTTATAAAATAAACTGTGTTATTAGGCTTAGCTAAGCTACTTCCTTACACCTCCTGCTTGGGAGCAATCATAGCATAGGAGTGTGAACAAAGAATTTCGCAGAAATCCAGATGTATGTTTTATTTATACTAAAGTGAAATACTGTTTCTCATAACAGCTGATTTCAAGTTTATACACGAAACTTCTAGACAGTTCTTTATTCACAAGGTGACCATCATACACAGGAGTCAGGTGATTTGAATTTTGTGCCTTTGTGATTGCTTAGGATTGCTGAGTGCTGCCCTCCAGCCTTCTTATCTAGCAGGAAAAAAGAAACTTACTTAATTCTGTTTTTCTTCTTATTATAACTTTGTACAAATGGCTCTCCATGAACTTGCAGCTTGTTTTTAATTAGTTCCTTGCAGTATTACTTTGAAAAAAAGCATTAAGTAACTCTGGAGAGGAAGCTGGCCTTGAAGTAAAAAACCTTTGCGTTGTTGGTGTCTGCTTTTTCCTACCCACAATTTCTTTGACTTTTCAGCAAGTAGCTCAATTTTACATTTGAATCACTGTTGGAATTTGCACCTTTGGGCAAAGTCTGCATATACAACATTAAGCAATGGCTTGGGTCTGCCTTCAGAGAGGGGCCTCTTCCTTCAAGACCAACTGCTTATGAGTAACTCGCAGTCAAACTTGCAACAAATGTAAGCACTTACTGACATCTCTCCTTCCTTTTGAAGGTACTCAGTGTTGAAGGGACAGAAAAGAATAATCTGACAGCCTGATATAAGGAAGAATGCCCTGTGCAAGTTGTGCATTGCTAAGCCAGAAGTAACTCCTTTCAAAAGCTGAAGTCCCTTTCCATGTCCTCTTGCATCTTGAGCAACTGTTTCTGCACTGATGTGTAGCACTTCTGTGTGCTCAGCTGGCAATCAGGGATTGCATGTGGTTACACAGGCATGTGTGTTTTGTGCATTTATTGCTCTCTGTAAGCACTTGTTGAAGGTGGTGCAAGATGTATGGAAAAAAAATGAACTACAAAGCACATCTTAGGCTTCCAAAGAGAAATGTGTGTGCAGGAAACATTATCAACTAACCTGCAAATACTTGAAATAGATTTAAGAGGTGATTTTATTTTTCTCAGTCTTATCTAATCTTTTATTGAATTAAGAAAAATTATGAGAACCTCGAAACTACCTTTGAAAAGGCTTCCCAGTGTAGCACTTTTCTTAAATTGGTTCTTGCTCTTTATGAAAATCTGATTTCTCAGTATACTTACCGAACATTAAAGTTTGAGTTTGTAACTATCTGTGTCACATTAATAAAAATACTTTCGGTAAAATATAAAGAGCAACATACTAAAGGGTTTATGTACTTTTATAACATTTGAATAGTGGAAGAATGAGGAAGAAGAAGAATCTGTTTCTGACTAAGTTGATAGGAAGAGGGTTCATCTTGGACTTCAGAAAGGAATCTTCTCTGACCTACCAGTCTGGACTCCTCCTTTCAGCAGATGTCCTTTGAATGCTTGAAGAGTACTACCATGTTCTCCCTCATTATTTTTTTTTCTTGAGATTCATCAATCCAGTTCTGTAGCTTATATGTTTCCCAGGTCTCTGATTATTTTCCTTACTGTCCTCTGCACTGTCTCCATTTGAGCTATACGCATCACCAAGTAAAAAAACCCCAGAACTGTGATATTTGAAACTGAAGCTGCCAAGACAGGAAGACACTGCTTGCAAAAATTTTTTAAATGAGAATTCTACCTATACAGAGATTTAAATAACTGTATGGATAAAATTGGTGCATTTGTCTAACAGCTTTCAGTCAAAAGGAGCTACATTGTTCCAAGCAAGTCAACTAGAATATCTGCAATTAAACACAAAGCCTTGTGTAGATTTAGATGATACTGAACGGTGTTTATAAGGCTTGTTTCACCACTATCAACATTCCTGTAAGACCAGAGTGTCTGAATGTGTTGTGATCCGTAAAGTAATATCCTCAAAGGTAGAAAATTACAATTAAACACTTGGAGGTGAAGCTTCAGCTTCTACTCTAACTTTAAAGATGCCAGTCAGTTCCCAGTATTGTCAGGTGGGAGACCTGAACTACCTTAAGACAGTTCAGCTTGTTCCCTATTGCATATAAAAGGAGCCTTGAAGAATTATAGGCCTAGCTGAATTATGCCTGTAGTTATCTTAAAGAAAAATGAAGATAAATGATGGTCCTAGACTCTCAATACCTCAATGGTATAGAAAATCTGTAGCCCAAGACACTAGAATCTCTTTTTTCCACTAAATCAAAATGAACAGTGATTTAAGCAATAATCTTTGTACATAGGGATGCTCCATAAAATGACTAAAGAAAAAGAAAGTAATCTAGTTTAATGCAGAAAGACAAGAAAATGAGTCATGTGGCAGTTCTGCTGGGTGTTATAAAGCCTGTGAACCTCAGTGGAGACTTGTGTTTTAGAAGAGAAGAAACTGTTAACACTGTCTCTGGCCAGTATGAGGAATTTTCATCATAATGCAAGGCACTATACTGATAGCACTGGGGATTTAAGGCATTCACTGCATGCAGAACTGCAGAAAATTTAAAGTTAAATAAATAAATGAACTTACTGGTAACAGCTGGCTATAACTTTTTGAAACAACAAGCCTGAGCATCTTCTCTCTGTTTTTTCTTCATCTTTGCCTTTAGCTGCTAATATAGTTTGTTTGTCATGGAGCTAACCCAGCCTACCATATGCTTAAAATGTCTTTTCCCATTCATCTCTGGTGCAATCACAAGCTGCTTGCACCGTGTTCTGATAGAGGTAGCAAACACCCTCAGAAAAGGGTGCAAAGACAGAACAGAGTGTTGATTAAAATGCTAGCGTTGGATCAGAATTTTGACTTGGATATTTCTGGTGTGTCCAGACTATGCCAGAACACCTTCGCATCTCTCCAGATGTAATATTCTTTATAAATATTAATTATGTGATTTCTTAAAAACTAATAAAACCACTTATACTTCCCTTTCTGTAATCTCCAGGCTTTCAACTCTCTTCCTGTTTATCTGGATTACTTTATTTTCTCCCCTATGACTATTGTTTGGTATCATGTAACTCTCTTGCAGTTCAAAAGGAAGAAGGTGGCTAATTCAAATACTGAGACTTCTGCTGAGACCAGATAATATTTTAGCTGAAACAGTAATATGAAGAAATTATCTTTATTGTAAAGACCTGTTTTTAAAGAAAATAAGCTTACTTTCTCTACTGTGAACAACACCTCACAACTGGGGCTGAGGGGGAGAATAACGCATTTTCTCCAGATTTTTGCCCTCCTTTGCCCTTTGGTGTGCTGCTGATAAAAATAGATGTGTGAATATGTGCCAGCTATTACTTCTTCCAAAAAGGCATCTTGTTCTAGCAGGCAGTTGTGGTCTTCTGTTGTGTACCGTTAGGTATGTGCATGTTATCCTGCCACACTACTTAGGTATCTCAGGAGTAGTTTTGATGGATGATGTATTTTGGTCCAAACTTTCACTTTCATTTAAACTGTAAAATTGTCTAACTTTTGGTCGTTTAAGTAACTCTGAGGGTTTAGTGGTGTACAGGACGAGTGCAGGGTCTCTGCACAGGCATGAACAGATTCACAGGAAGTGGTTTTGTAGACAAGAGTGCATTTAAAAGGTACTATATCATAGGCTGGATATAATGCTTTCTTACTCTCTGCTGGAGTATCTGTCGAATGTTTCATATCTATTTGATGTTTCATGTCTTCAGATCTCTGGACAAAAAGCTGAAATCTCTAGCCATTTCCCTAGAGAGTAATTTCATTTTTCACATATACTGAGGAGTTTCCCCAGGCTGCAGTTCAGCAGAAACCTGCTTTTCAACTTCAAGACAGCTGCAAATGCCAGGGATGGGGGAGTAGTGAAATATTTCTTGAGACTAAAAGAGAGAAGTTGATTTGCCCATTAGACTTCTGTTCTCTGATTATTCCCTGCATCTCCCCAGCAGGAAACCACAAAACAATAATTTTCCTGATAGCAAGAGAAAAATGCAGTATCAGAGAGCATTCATTTGTGGTTTGCTGTTGTTACTTAAGTATAAAGATGCAGATTGGAATGAAAGGTACTCAGAAGATAAGATTCCCTGTCCATAGCTCAAAGTAATCAGTCTTCATTACCAACAGACTCTGGATTTTGTTGGAATGATTGAACTGTAGCTGTTCGGAATCAAAGAAGTTTAATCCTTTCTGCAAGAGGATGCTTCCCATCCTATTCAGTTTCTTCAAGGCCTCTGAGGTTGAGACATCTTTCTTCTTGAGGTCACATTAGTTAATCAAGGAAACTTGTTATAGCAACTGGTTTTTGTGAAGGTTTTCATTCCAATTGTCACAAAATGTACCGTAGCAGTTTCCTCTTTAGTTTATTTTTCCCTTACATCTGTAAGTAACTGTCATTCACATTGGAGCTTTGCGAATTTGGAGACTTTTTGAACATTTACACCTCTGCATTGAGAGAGGACAAAGATTTCAATCAGCGGAATTTTAGTGATACCACCACATAATGACATATTAACTTCTACATGGCAATTATATTTATTATAGAAAAGACTATTTTTTCTTTTACATGAGATATATCAATGCTGTCATAATCCCCAGCTTCTGGATAATTCAGGTGTGGAACTAGTGGGGTTGTGAGAGGGAAGCAGGTCTATGTCTAGAGTCTACAGTCAAAGAGTACAGTTTCCATTGACATCCATAGGCATCACAATAATTAATCCCGCTTTCAGCTGAAGCTTTTGTCCCAGAAGGCTGTATAACCTTCTGTGAGCAGTTAAACAGCTGCATTTCAATGGTGTGTGCCAGGTCTCCTTCCCTTGAGATGGACTGGTTGTGCCTGCAGTTTCAATGGAGTGACATGTCTGTCTTTCAAGGGTGCTGCATAATGCTGTAATACAGCAATGCCCCTGAGGCACCCTAAATTCTGTCAGTGTAAAGGGAAAAGAGGAAGGAGAAACTGAGCACCTCTAAATATAACTAAACAGTAAGAGGATAGATGCATGTTCTTTCACAGTGTTTCTATGTTGCTGTTAACATTCTTTGTATCTAAAGTGTCTTGCTGTACTTTAAAATAAAAAATAGTATCTTACCTGGATTATTTTTCCAGCTAACAGATTTATAATCTCCTTGCAATTACTTCACAGTCTTTTCTGTCCCATTTGATTTACGCATGACTTCCTAACCATATTTTTAGCTTGTACTTGATTTCACATTGATGTCTCTATGTGAATTAACTGATTAAATCCTGGCACTCAGAATAAATATTTGTTTTAGGCTTAACTTTTCCTTTCCTGCCTGCTTCTCCAAACAAATGTAGTGCGTGTTCTACTAGTCAAAGAATGTAATTATAAGAGAAAAAATAAAATGGAAAATTAATTATATCTCTATTAAAAAAAAATTCTGAAGTTCTACTTACACTTTTGTATGCACATATGCAGTGTGTTTGGTAGGAAAATCCAGGATCCATTGATTAACCACCACCTGTGGCTTACACCAACAAAGCTGCTTTGTGGAGAGCGTGCTGGTCGTTAGCTGTCTGTGAGTAAAAAAAAGCAATGAAGACTGACTTGTTTCCCTCTAGAGTGAATCCTGTGCTAAAATCGCTATTTTAAGCCCTTATCATTCCCACTAGCCTTAGTGATGGAAACTAGTTCAAGAACAGGCTCATCTGGCTTTGTGGGTGAATATCAACTCTAAATCCTATGAATTAAAATGCCTTATGCAGGATGTGACACAAGGAAGGGCAGATTTTGCCCTTTATGACTACAATACTATATAGAGTTTTATAAACTCAGCTTTTTCTGTGGTATGAACTGTAACAAAGAATGGAGCTGAAATGTATGAAAGACATTATTGCATTAAGTAAATGCTAGTGAAGTGCAAAAAATGTTATGTAGCACCTTGTTTGTCACTAAAGGCTATCTGAAGGACAAGCTATGGCTGTCATTTTTTTCTTTTTCTTTCCTTCTCTGCTCTCTCATTTATATTAGGAGTAGTAGAGTCTGAATTAATCTTTCATTTGTTACCCTTGCCTGGATAAAAGGAAGTCTTCTGTCAGGTGAGGGAAGGAATAACCTCTGTTCCTCTTTGAACAGAGAACCTTGATGATGTATTGTTAACTTCCAAGCCTCCTCTTGGTGTGGGTAGGTTTTGTTTTGTTTTGTTTTGCTTTGTTTTGTTTTTTTTCCTGCAGGGCTTTATACATTTTCATGTTGGTAGACTTTTTTTCTCTTAAATTCTGCAGCTGCTAACTCTCCTATCTCAACAATCTTACTGCCTACAATTTTACTTTTCTTATCTTGGATGGCTCTACTCCATTTGTTCTTCACAGCTGATTCTCACAACTTAGCAATTTTCTCAGATGTTTGCATCAACATTATACAGCCGTGCTCTATCGGCTGGCCTTGGATCACAGACAGCTGAACCTTAAGATGATGACCAGCAAAATAAAGACAAGAAGCTAATTTAGCTGTCTTATTTCTAATAAAAAATAAATGGGTTAGGGTGAAGCGGTAGAGCTATTTATTCTTTCCTAGTCATGTAGCACCAAAGTTCTAGTCTGAGTAAGTCTAGGTCACTTGAGCAAGGATCTTTTAATTAAGTTTATTGGTCCTGAGAAGCAAAAATAGGTCTGAGGTAGTAGCTGTCTGATCCTTGTTCTAGTCCTTCTGTTGGTGATGCTTGAAAAGGGGTTCTAGCCCAGCCTTGCTCAGAGCTGCTAAGGGGTATGCTTGTAGTGCCATGCAGAAGTGATGTTCATAGGGTCATGAAGATCCCATTGATTTTGCCATAGTGTAACAGTTGTTTTCTCTGAGAGCAAGATTTTTTCAATGAACTGAAATAAGAAGTGCTATTTTTTTTCACTTTGAAGATGTTTGGTAACTCTGGGCTAAGATAGAGGGACCTGCAGCAATATTTCACACAGTCGCATCCTTGAATTAATTTACAGAATGTAGCTAATTACAATGACAACTTTTTTGCTTGCTTTTTTCCTGTAGCTTCTGTTTGCAGTAGTCTATGGCTAATAAAACTGTCAATTTTCTTTTACTTCAATAAAAGGTCACCTTCCAACAACAGCCCTGTGTCTTCTAACAGCTAGTGCCTTTATTAATATTTAAAATGTACACAGTGATATTTCCAAAAGGTCAGACTTTTAAAAGATATAAAATGTCATCCATAATTCTTCTCCCCCCCAGCCTTTTTCTCTGCCTTCTCTTGCCATCCACCTTTCAAATGTTCCATATTAGACATAATATTTAGCCTGGCTTGTGTTAAATCAGATAAACATCAAGTGTTTCCCTGTTGCACTACTACAGAGAGGCAAAGGAAAAATTTGTCACTGATTCACAGTCCAACAACTTGTGTACATAGTTTCCAATTCTGACTGTACCACAGATTCCCTTGAGTTAAATGAGTCATTTGTTCTGTCAGTTCCTGATTCAAGAACGCATGTAAGCCAGTGCCTAGCTTTAGGCAGGTAGGGTCAAGAGGATATTGAGGCTTCAGCTGTAAATAAGAGCTTAAATTTTTTCTTCCCTAAGGCTTCTGTTCTTTCCATCTAACAGCCAGTCTACAAAATGGGGAAGGCAATACTTCCTTCCTTCCACCCTCAGCCCTCTCTAGATGGCAAACTCTGTATAAAGGGACAGTTTCTCCAACTATTTGGTTGGCCAAAAAGTCATTGCAATTTTTGCTGGGTAAGTGAAAGGCAGTTTTTACAAGGGAAACACAAACTGTAGTAAACAATATAGTGTCCATTCTATTCAATTACCTTTTGTCACCTTTCAGGCATCTCCATGATTCTGCACTTATGTTATGGTTTAAGGGTTACCAACCTGAAAGGGAAGGACAGGTGGTGTCTGTAGGACCCTGGAGGGTCAGAGATCAGTACTGTTCCCTCCCCTTTCTGGCCACAGTCTATAAAAAACCGAGGTTTTCGTGGGCTTCTCCTGGCTTTTCTGGGCTGCTTCCCATCTCCCATATGTTGCATCTCGGGACGGCTGGGCCTAGCTCCACGTGCTCAGCAGCATCCACCACCATCTGCTCCTGGCACCACTGCGGTCCCTGGTGACGAGTCACAGCAGTCACAGCGGCCACGAGGCACTGCTTGGACATTTCCACTCGGGACTACTGGGATCGGGTTTTGTATTTAAATATCCTTTGTCCCTTATTAATTCCCTTTTCCTTTCCCCTATTGCTTTCAATAAACTTGTTACAGTCTTAACTTCCAACCTTGTGCGGAGCATTTTTTTTTATTATTCTTTCTCTATTCCCTTTTTCTTAATCCTTGTCCTGGGAGGGGTAGGGGCAATAGAGAGAAAATCCTGCTCTCTTTCTCTTTCTCTCTGACCCTTAAACGGAGACAACTTAAAAAAAAAGTTCTTACCTTTTTCGGCAAAAAACAGTTCCAAGAATGATTTGATATCCTCGTCAGCAGCGAAGGTTTTACCATTCAAGGTGTTTTGTAAAGAACAAAACCAATGGCAGTCTGATGGTGACAGGTTTGGCGAATATGGTGGGTGGATTAACACATCCCATCCAAGCTGCAGCAATTTTTGATGAGTGACCAAACTTGTATGTGGCCTAGTGTTATCATGGAGAAACACACCA
The DNA here is from genome assembly GCF_000695765.1 of Mesitornis unicolor. Classification (NCBI taxonomy): domain Eukaryota; kingdom Metazoa; phylum Chordata; class Aves; order Mesitornithiformes; family Mesitornithidae; genus Mesitornis; species Mesitornis unicolor. The sequence continues at coordinate 72,175 of NW_010159617.1, forward strand.
CCTTTGTGATTCGCCAATTCTGGATGCTTCTGTTTGATGGCATCATTTAATTTATCCAGTTGACAACAATACACATCCGAATTCGATTCCTCGGAAGCAATACAAAATACACAATACCTGTGAAATCCCACCAGACTGACAGAATAACCTTGCTTTGGTAAATATCTGCTTTTGAGCTGGTTCATCATGCTTGCCCCATGATCTTTTCCACTCGTCATTGTTATAGATGATCCATTTGTCATCACCTGTTATCATACATTTCAGAAATGGATAATTTTCTTCATGTTTCAAGAAAAAAAAACGCAGATGTCAAGTCAACATGCTTTGAGATTAATTTCTTTGAGCTTACATGGCACCCAAATACTGGGCTTCCTAACATATCCAAGTTGTTTGCAGCACTTAATTTTGATATGTTAACATTGTCAGCAATTTCTCGTGTCATTAAACACCGTCTGGATTTGATCAATGCCTTTATTTTGTTGTTATCAACTTTGATTGCCCTTTCTTAGTGGGGTGCATTTTTAACATAAAAATCTATGGACTGAAATTAAGCAAACCAATTGTGACACTGCCATAGTTTTAAGGCATCTTCACCATATGCATCACATACCTTTTTATGAGCCCACACAGAGTTTTTTCCTTTTTGGAAGTAATACAGCAAAATATGACGAAAATGTTCCTTTTGATTTTCCATTTTGAAATCAATGCCACATAAGTAATTTTTAATGAAATTGTGCACTTCTTTTTCTAATAGAATCTTGAACTGTCAGCTGTCAAGTTACATAAGAATTGTTAGTTTAAAATTAAGTTAGTTACATTTGAAGACATGTATGTTCATCTATTTTTTTTTAATTATTATTCCCTTGGAGGGCAAAGATTGCTTACAGGCTTGTTTTCTGGCAAATCATAAGTTCTTTATTCATATTGCATGATACATAAGCAACATGTAGGCTCAGAGGACTCCTGGTGAAGGAGTTGCTGGATTATTTCTGAAGTGTCTTCACAAAAGTCTGAGATGCAACTGGACAATCTTAATTAGATGGTGGTCCCTTTTTTATGTCAAGATTCTGCTGTCACACAGTCTTTCATCTTCTAGGGTGTGACTGGTTGTAACATCCACCTGAAAGCATTCAAAATAAACTTCATTTTCAGAACAAGATGAATCACTTAGGAGCTCTTGTTTGCCATTAGATTAGTCTGTCTGCTCTTTTACACATGTTATGGTAGAATATGAAGGTGTTCTAAGAGCTGGTCCCTGGCTAGTCATTTCACATTAATCATTATATCTCTCTTGCTGCTTCTGTCACACACCCCTGTTTTCTCATGAGGTTTTTGTATAGCTGGTTATTTTGTGATAATTAACACTATTCTGAATTGGACAATCCAAAAATAAAAGTGAAGGGCTACTATACAGCCATTAATTTTCAGTAATAAATTATCCAGTGAAGATTTTTCAGTGAGGGAGGAAAAGGACAGAGTTCAAGCAAAGGGAGGAATATTTGCTGCTGTTCCTTAAAGCCTATGACTGACTGACTGACAGCAGATTGTTATTCACATCCTTCCTTCTCTCAAAGAATAGAGTTCATTTTTCATGACAAGATGAGAAAAGTACTTTCTGTGCTGAGAAGGACTAATGGTTAGTATCAATCAGTCTAATTTTCTAGATGGTAATTTGAAATCCAGCTGAGAGTCAGGAATAAGATTTTGTAGGTCTGCAGTTTGATTTTTCCTCATTTGTTTTAGAAGAATTAAGGTTTAAAAAAAAAGGTGCATTTTTTTCACAATAGTGCAATTTAGGTAGAAATTATTTCCTGCTCTAGTTTCTACCTAAACTTTAGGCCTGTAAAAATTCACAGGTAGTGGGGGCAGGTTAAACATTTTGCCTTCAAACTAGCTTGATAGTCACAAAGTTAGTTGCCCATCTGTCCCAGTAAGACGAAGGTAGAATTGACTGGAATTGTGGGGTTCTAATAATACTGGTTTCCATATAGCAGGCAAAGGCTGTTGGTGTTTCCTTTATTAAAAAAAAAACATAGGGGAGGGGAGGTAAAGAACAGGTCACCCACCATGTGTGTAATATCAAATCAGTCCACTGATTTGAAGTGATATGAAGCTATCATGAAGTAGGAGGCCTCGATCACTTCTTCAGCTGAAAGATATTCAAACTTGCATTTCTTAGTTCCCAAGGGAATCCCTCATTTCAGCCTGTAACCAGCTGATCAGAGACAACTGCAGGTATGGGGATGGGGGGAGTAGGAGTAAACACAGCATTGCTCTCCAAACCTGAGCGCAGCACGGTAAATGCTGCTTAAAGAAGGGTAATGGCTGTCTGGAACAGTAAAATGCAAAAAGGGTCTGTGGGACCCATTCCAACAGATGCATCTACTTCAAGCTACATGTAAGTGTATCAGAGGCTGCCCAGAGAGGTTGTGGAGTCTCCTTCTCTGGAGACATTCAAAACCCGCCTGGACGCGTTCCTGTGTGACCTAGTCTAGGTGATCCTGCTCTGGCAGGGGGTTGGACTGGATGATCTTTTGAGGTCCCTTCCAACTCCTAACATTCTGTGATTCTGTGATTCAAAGTTTGTGTGTGGAGAGGATACAGTTGTTGAATTTTAAACATTCATTTCTTTTTTGGTTTATTAGATGACTTAAGCAGCCACCTACATCTCTTCCTCCTCTGTGTGCTGACTTTTTAATCCATTTTTAGGTGCTAAAGTTTCCCTGCACTTTGTACATGGTTATTGGACACCTACCTTGAATTGTGAGTTTTTCTGAGTGTCCCTCAAAAATCTGACCCAAAGCACTCATACAGTAGTTGTTATGTTTCACCTAAGGGTAGATGTGGTGAAGTATACTTTGGAAGCAATATAGAAAATTATCATGATCTAGGATATTAGGAAGTTGCTTTCACTTATAAGAAGTGCTGGAGCTTTGAAAACTTTTTGTGGTTTTACCTTCAATAATGTATTAACAGGATAATTCATAAGAAGAAATGCTTCATCTTCAATGCCATCTATCTTCGTGGATTTTGGCCTAACAGTGCTCAGGACTTCCATCAGGGAACTGCTCTCCTTAGTATTCCTTATTGATGTTATAAATACCAGTGTAAGAATTTCAGACCCTAAAATCTTCAAAGACAGCAACCAGTGATGAATAGTGAGTAATGAGCACAGCTGGAACAGGACTGTTTGAAATCAGGAGCATAGTGATGTTTGATTGTGATTTTACTGAATGTAATCTACTATTTGTGAGCTTTCCAATTTTAACTCCCTTGGGTTTTATAGCTTTATTGATTTATCTTTAACTACTTTGCTAGTAGTATGGTTGAAAATGTATCTGTAGTGATGCTGGTATAGTGTGTTCCTAATAAAAGCATAAATATCTGAGTGAATGTTGCAGGCAGCAGGAGTTTTGGTTTAGCCCTGTGAAAGGTGTTGGTGACTAGAACAAAGCAAATTAATGATCAGGGATGTTTTTATTAGAACTTCTTGAAGTGACTAATCTAGTGACAGTAGTGCTTTTGGCGCATGTAATTGTTATTCCACTGGCTTCTTCATTTTAGGAAAGGAAGCAAGAAAAAAAACAACAAACAAAATGCATGGGAAAAGTCTAAATAGTTTATGCTTTTTTTGTTGTTGTTCTCAGACCAATGCTTGGATTTCTTTTAGCTGAACTAGATTTTCTTTAATAAAGTGAGGAGTTCAGAATTGTAATGAAGTGCTCCATTTAGAACTAGTATTTATTTAAATCTAATTTTTCAAATTTTAAGTTTTTTTATTACTGTAAAGATTTTTCCTTTGTGTTAGTTAAACCAGACCTCTTCTCCCCTAGGTCTTCTAGAGGCCTTAATTCATAATGTATGGGGCAGAAGACTGAAAAATAAATAACAGTATGAGAAAACAGGCAACTGCTTCTTTTTCACGTCATTGTAAAATAATATCTATATAGACATAATTTTCCTACTTTTTTTTCCCCATGCTACTTCTTCCAAGAAACATGCATTTCTGTGACAAAAATGCACCATCTTTCAATTAAATTTGAGTGATAACCCATCTTAAATGATGTGGGGTTGTTTTTTTGCAGAAGTGAAATTCAGTGAAAGCTAAAGCCACCTGTCTGAACAGAGTATCTGAGACCACTCTACCTGCAGACAGATATGGCCCTCCCCTTACTCTAGACCTCAATACAGTATTTACTAGCTTGTTTGCAAAGCAAATATATCTTGTAACTATGCTTATTGCTACATAATAAAAAATAACATAAGCAAATATAATTACTGTAGGGCTTCAACAAAGAAAGGGCATACTCTTATTCCACTTTTTAATTACTAATATTTCATTAAAGATAAGCAGAACTCTTGTCACCAGAAGCAGTTTTTCAATGTGAGTAGTAAAACAGAGGGATCTAAGATAAGCAGACCTGAATCAAACTGAAAGGTTACTGAAAGCACATATGCTCCTGTTTCTGAAAGCACATATGCTCCTGTTTCTGAAAGCTATGTCAAAATTTATTTTAACCAGTCTATTTCACTTGGTGTCTCCTTTCTTATGGATAAAGTTAATACTAGAAGGGAATCAATTAATTTTCCTCTTCTCTTTTATTCTGCCCACCCATGATTCTTATAAGAAACTACAAACATAACAGCCCTGGCATAACAGCCAAGGGCAAATGTAGGGAGAAAGATTCAACTGTAATGCATTGGTCAAGGGCTGAGGAAACAGTATTTTGGCAGGGAAAGAAGCAATGCTAGGGAATACTTCTGCAGGGCTTGTCCCTTCTCTGGCTTACACAGGACTGGAACTCCAAACGTCTGTGATATTGTGATGTTGTAATAACCTGACTGAAGGGACCCTAGTGCCAATTTGAACCTTTTCAGGAGAAAAATTCCCTTCCTGCTCTAGTGAAACCTTCTGTGCTATAAAGAATATCTGAGGAAGTAGCTAGCCACCATTGGAAAAGTGCTACATCAAAGACTCCAGTAACTTAGGACAGTTTATGATGGGAAGATCAGAGTGAGAAGACTTTAAAGACTGCTCGTCTAAGCAGCATATGTTTTGGTTTCCTTTGTATCAGTTGCCTGAAAACATATCTAAATATAAAATATCTTGCATTATACACCTGACCATTTTTTTTTTAACTTTTGGTGCTTTTTACTTTTTACCTGTATTTCCAGATTATCAAGGCGCTGGAAGCTTGTAGACGATAATAGATTGTGCTTTTATTCTTTTATTTATGTGACTGAAATGGCAACTCTCTAGGACTAATTCTGCTACTCTGAAATTGATCACTTCAGCTGGAGAGAGCTGCAGTGTGGTCCTACAGAGCTCTTTGGTCAGAGACCCTTTATGTGATATTGCTGTGGCATTTCCCCCATTTGTAATACTTCAGTTTAGTCTTTAGCTAATGAGTCTAACCTTCAGTGATTCAATCTAAACTTCATTGGCAAGAATTACAATGGTATTATTAGATTTGGGATGCACTTCACAATAAAGATAATTACACTATTGTAACAATTCAGGTTCTGTTATGTATTTTGTTTTTCTTAATATGGGTAAGTCTTGGTTACTACCAGCGTCTTCTATTTTATTGCTGTTCTGCCTCACATCTTTATATTTCATTTATTTGTTTTATACTCAACAGTTTAGTTACATGCCTCTACTGCCAATAGTTCACAGATATTTTTTTTTATCCCTTGATGTAACAATATACTTATTTTCTTGGAAGGAGTTCAGCTTCACTCCTTAGTGTATCAGGCAAAATCACTGTGAATGAAGATGACATTTCGGTGAAATTTATCTGGTTTACATACTAAGTAGGATAACAAGATCAGAGAGCAGCTCACCATATACTCGGCTCCCTTTAACTTCAAAAACAGTTCACTTTCTTTTTCTCAAAGGTGGTGAACTTGCATATACATGTTGTTGGATGAGGGAACCTAGAATGCAGATTAGTCTCCCACGTAGGTCATTCATTACAGATTTCTGTTCCAGGTCAATTAAAGATTGCTTCTACTAGCCATTAGGTACACACATAAAGCTAGAGTGAGGGAAGTAAATGGGATCCCAGATTTTCTTTGACAGTTGTCATTGCAGATGACAGTATTTCGAAAAGGTTCTTTAACAATTTCCTGTCTAGAGGCTGTAAACTGCTCTCAGCCTGCCCACTGAGATTTTGCTGATCTCTGCATTATTCCAGCAGCTGGGAGTTAGCATTTCAGTAATTGTGAGGGAAATAATCTGTGTGGAGACTGTTTCAGTTACATAAACAATCCAAACCAAAGAAAAAAGTGCAGAACCATGTGCATCATTGGAAAGAGACATAAATAATGAACTACTACATTATGTATCAACAAATACGGATCCTTTTCAGGCTTGTGTTAATCCTCCGTAATGGCAGCAGGGCCCATATGAATAGGTTATACACTTCACATGAAATATAGTTATATGACATTAAGAATTAATTTATCCTGCTG